>NC_061508.1:154756291-154767233 GCF_022539505.1 Lolium rigidum
ACCTTGGCCGGCCAACCTAAGGGAGGAGGAGTCCCAAGTGGACTCCCACCACAGGTGGCCGGCCACCCCACCAGGAAAAGGGGGAGTCCCACTCCCCCTAGGTTTGGACACTTGGAAGGTTTTGTTGGGGTCTTATTCTGACTCTTTGACCTAAACCTTGGGGCCTCCACCCATATAAAGAGGGGGAGAGAGGGGCTGGCCGGCCACTCAACCCACCACCATGGCCGCACCCCCTCAAGGTGCCCTAGCCGGCGCCCCTCTCCCCAAACCCTAGCGGTCTCTCTCCTCCACCTTATCCCGCACGCTAAGCGAAGCTCCGCGCGGATTTCTCCACACCACCGACACCACGCCGTCGTGCTCGTCGGATTCAAGAGGAGCCACTACTTCCGCTGCCCGCTGGAACGGGGAGGTGGACGTCGCCTTCATCAACAACCGAACGTGTGACCGAGTACGGAGGTGCCGCCCGTTCGTGGCGCCGAAGCGATCGTGATCAAGATCTTCTACGCGCTTTTGCAAGCGGCAAGTGAACGTCTACCGCAGCAACAAGAGCCTCATCTTGTAGGCTTTGGAATCTCTTCAAGGGTGAGACTCGATATCCCCTCGTTGCTACCGTCTTCTAGATTGCATCTTGGCTTGGATTGCGTGTTCGCGGTAGGAAATTTTTTGTTTTCTATGCAACGTTATCCTACAGATAGATCAATAATCAACTTGACATAGTACTCCATATTTATCGGATCCCAACAAACACAACATGTAGCATTACAAATAGATGATCTTGATCATGATAGGTAGCTCACAAGATCTAAACATGATGGCACAATAGGAGAAGACAACCATCTAGCTACTGCTATGGACCTATAGTCCAAGGATGAACTACTCACGCATCAGTCTTGAGGCGGTCATGGTGATGTAGAGCCCTCCGGTGATGATTGCCCTCTCCGGCAGGGTGCCGGAGGAGATCTTCTGAACCCCCGAGATGGGTTTGACGGTGGCGGCGTCTCTGGAACTGTTCTCGTATTTTGGCTCTCGGTACTAGGGTTTCAGAGACGAAGGAATAAATAGGCGAAGGGGCAGCGTCGGGGGATCCAGGGGGCTCCCTCCCCACATGTCGGCGCGGCAGTGGGGCCCCCCGCGCCGCCCTATGGTGTGGGCCCCATGCTGGCCTTCCTCGACTCTTCTTCGGTCTCCGGAACACTCCGTGGAAAATAGGGCCGTGGGCTTTTGTTTCGTCCAATTCCGAGAATATTTGTAAACCAACTTTTCTGAAATCAAAAACAGCAGTAAAACAGGAACCGACACTGTGGCATCTTGTTAATAGGTTAGTCCCAGAAAATGCATAAAAACATTATAAAGTGTGAATAAAACATGTAGGTATTGTCATAAAACTAGCATGGAACATAAGAAATTATAGATACGTTGGAGACGTATCACTGCTCCAACCGGTTACACGTTTTTAAGGCACCGGTCGATGGATCTTATGCGATGTAGTGATTCTCTTCAAAATTCCTGTATCCTTGGTGGATGTGCGCAGTTCCGATGTGCCCATATATGCTCGATGTATGTATGTATTCCAGAAAAAATCAGTTCTGAATGTTTCGGATCTGTTGGTCAGTAGTACTCTTTGCTCAGAGTATTATGCAATACCAACGACAATTACTTTTTGATTATTACCTACTTCCACAATATGTTCAAAATATCATATTAATGAGAAACTTTGCTCAGATAATGTGTAATCTTTTGGGTTTCACACATGAGAAACTTGTACTACAAAAGTCAAAAGTCAAAAGCCAAAATCCCAAATAAATTTTAACTAAATTATTCCAATACAAAGCGCATTCAGAATTATTTTAGTGAAATAGATAATTGAGGTAATTATGTAATACAAAATAGCTAAGTTGTTTTAAATCTGCATTTATACATCTTTCAGATATTTAGGGGCATTTCAGAGATTTCATCCTTCATAACATGTATAGCAGCTGTTAAAAGCACTCCTACCAAACATCAAATCAATGCTTCTCACAGCTGCTTCCCACAGCTGCTTTTTCACAGCTCATCAGTTACAGCTGTTTCTCAAAAGCTGCAGCCCAAACAAACAGACCCTTAGGCATCTATGCCAATTTTGATTTTAAAATTATTTATTTTTGTTTTAAAAATGGTTCCAAAATGAAGATATTTTCACAAGGAATCCATCGGTACCTTATTCGGATTTTTCCGATTATTTTTCTCTGCTCAAATGCATATTCAAATGAGAGAAAAAAAATAGAAAAAAAAAACAAAAAAAGGAAAAGAAAGGGGCCGACCCAACTCGGCCGACCTAGTCGGCCGACCGGCCCAGCCAGAGACATGCCGCCGCACGCCCCACTCTCCCTCCCTTTGTTTTCTGCCACCGGGCCCCACCTTGTCAGCCTTCATCCCCAACCTCCACCCCGCTCGCCTACCTCCCGCGCCCACGTCCTGCACCCCGACCACGACCCCAGCCACCTCCCACTCCCCCGCGCCCCCTCTCTCTCGGCCCCGAGTCCCCCTCCCCGTATAAAGCCCCCGTCGCGCCGCCCCTTTCCCCCGCACCACGCCACCAGGTCGCCGCCAAAACGCTCGCCGGAGCCGCCGCCCTGCGCCGCCTCCATCTGCACGCCACGACCGCCTCGGTCAGAACGACCCCGCACTGCCACCACCCCTCGCCGCGCCGCCGCAAGGTGCACACCGTCTCGTGCTTTCCCTGGCCGCAGACGCCCCGTAGCACCGCCACCGTGCCCGCCTGAGCCGCCGCCGGCGAACCCACCATCGTCGCCGGCCACGTCAGCGCCACCTCAGCGCCACGTCGCCGCCAACTCAGCCAGGTGAGGTTCACCCTTCCCAGTCACCTGTAGATCACAGCCGTCAGTTTTATTTAGATCGAACGGCTCTCAGGGCCGATCCGCGCGAAGGGGTATCGACCATTAGCAGAGCGCCATGTGTCTAATGATCAACCTAGTTTTCGTTTAATCTCAGTTTTGATAGTCCGCGCTTTATAAAAATCATATCTAGAGTTTTGTATGTCCAAAAATCACGAACCATATATCGTTGAAATCCTAAAAATATAAGGAACATTATGGAACAATAAAATGTGAACTTACAGAAGTTTGAAAATCTTTCAAATTTAAATGCCTCATTAGAGTACCTTGTCCATAAAATAAGTAATACACATCCTTTTCGAGTGATTCTTTTTGCATATGCTTGCAAATGAAACCCACTGACCAATAGTACTGTACCAAAGTACCATTTTAGAATTAAAGGTAGCTGCCCTTCGCTAGTGCGACATATATGGTTCGCAATAATTCAACAACCATAAAACTTGACCATGGCATCATGCATATAGCAAACAACCAGAGAACAACTAAGAGGTGTTATGTAGTGACATCACTTCAGAAAGTGCAAGTCCCTGTGCATTAGTGCTAGTCCCTGGATCGAACTGCTAGCACACACAGTTTAAGATGAAATACCAAGTAGCAAAGGTCTTCATTACAACCTAAGATCCAACGGAAAATAAAATAGTTCGATACAACTTGCATAGCTCAAGGGCTAGCATAAACATATATCAGAGTTCAACATCAAACGGAAAGCAAATAGCATGGAGTCCTCTTCCTTCACGGATGCCACAGGCAGACATGTTGGGCAAAGACTCGTGATCCTAACATCTTCTTCGACGGCTAGGGATACCTGCAACATCAAACGTTGCAGCCCGAAGGAGTCAATGCATTTGGAATTGTATTGGCAAGGACACTTTTGTGGACTCAAAAGGCATCCTACACCTACGTGCACATCTGGCATGTAGAGCTCAGGTTCATTTTGCGTAAAGCCAATTTTTCCCTATCTCTTATCAAAACATTTTCTTTCAATCTAATTAACAATAACATTGGTAAAACCCCAATGTACCAATTAACAGTCACATTGGTAAAGCCCCAATGTACCTTCCTACCCTTGTTCACCCATCAAATTTTATTTAAGAAATTGGGATGAGGAGATCTTCGAACAAAGACTTGTCAGTTCGCTCAAGTTGTCCATAACCGGGGACACGACTAAGTACTTAGATTTTACACTCTCGAGAGGTTGTACACCTTTACCCACATGGCCAGGTCAATCCTTCTACCTCGATGCACATTTTTCTCAAACGACAGGTGCAGACCGTGGTCGAGACCTTCTGTCTGTAATCACCCGAACCATTCCCTAAGGGCCACGTTACACCTACAGTATCCCTCTACCACCACCTGGCCCCTAGGATCCGGGTTCATACAACATACTTTGTCAAGCCAGAGCCATAGTAGCATGTGGTTGTACGGAAAGCTAATAAGCAAGATTTGTCTACAATCTCTTTAAGCCTGGGTGACTTTCCGCAAGTGTGCACTAGCACCAGGGTCTTGCCCCCTGATACAGCCACCCTCTCCATAACTCCACTATTCACCCAAGTAATTCATTAAAGTTAGTTGTTTTCCTTAACCTCTATCAAAACCTTTTTCCATGGTATAGCAGGTAACAACTAAATTTAATGGCGACTAAGGGAGTCTAGGAGTGGTGTAGCTAAACTAATAGGATTTAATAGCAGGCAAAAAGCATAAACCCTAGACATGTCTACTACTCCCTCTGTTCCATTATATAGTGCCTATAGTTTTTTGGCACGGAAATTAGCGCAAGAGTATTTTTTACCCAAGACCCTTAGCTGAACGATTTGAGATCAACGTAAAATTTAGGAAATCCATATCTTACTAACTTACCATAATAAATTTGGGAGCTGAACGATTTGGGAGCTGAACTAGAAGGGGGTAATTGAAAAAAAGTTAAGCTACAACCTTATATTCTGAAACAAATACCAAAAATCTATAGGCACTGTAAAAAGGAACGGAGGGAGTATAAAACTCTACGGTGCAAGAATTAAAACTGGGATTTTTGGTGTGTGTCACTTGCCTTGGTGAGAGGACGAGTTGGTACACTCTTCGCAGAAACACTCGTTGCAATCAGCACAACCACAATCTACAAACAAAATTTTCACTCCATAAACACATAGCAACATATAGACAACCACAAATAAAATATGTATGCAATATGTGGATTAAACATGAACGACACACTTAACATGTTCTCTGGTTTTTAACTATATGCATGATGCCATGGCAAAATTTTAGTGTTGAATTAATAATTAAAAACATTTCCTATCATTAGAAAAGATCTACAACACTAAACAAATACTACAAGAGAAATTTATAGGTAACATTTTTATCTAATGCTACTGTACAGGGGGTTCAAATCTCTGCTAAATGCAAAAGGAATTACTTGAAAATATTTTGTAGAACTATTTATATGGCCAAAATACTCTATTTGAGTTTCTGCAAAAACTGTGTAAAAATATGATGCAAAAGTGCAATATTATGTGTCTACTGTATTCTACCCGTTTTTATGAATCCAGGGACACGAAGTTTGCTAAATTTGGATGAACGAAACTAAAGATATGATTTTTCGAAGTTTCTATGTTTCTCTGTCCAAAATATCCGAAAATGTAAACAGACATGACAAGTGGCTGATTCTGATTGGACTGTACCCCTTTATCTAAGTGATCTAGATCCTGTGGTAGCAAGGAAAGAGAAATAAAATGAAGAAAAGCAATGAGGTTGCTCACGATGGAACACAACTTCCCTGGCGATGTGGCTTCGGTGGTTGACGGCGTCGAAAATCCTCAATGATCCCTGGCGACAGTGAAGCAGCGTTCGGCTTGACAAGGCGAACTCTATGACGAGGTAGCGGATGTCGAGGTGCAGTAGTTCGCCGGAAATCGCTCGCCGGAGACTGTAGTCGAATACAACGTCGTCGGTGTGGTGCACCAAAAATTGCGAAACAAAACCTCAGAGATGCGCAATGAAGAAATAGGATGTTTGGAAGAAACTAGAGATCAAAAGATGGACCGTGCTCACCGCAATCGATGATTTACCGCGACGGTACTGCAGCCATGCGAGGCAAAATTCGAGCAGCCTGGTGGCTCTTAGGATGTGCCGTTTGGTGGGAAATGAAGAGGAGGATGTGGGGCTTAAGTAGGAACAAACGGTGCGTCAATCGGTGGCTTAAATCGTCGGAAATCAATTGGGGAAGAAACGTTAGTAACAGCCAACATTATACGTGCGTGCGTTTATGTTTAGCTGGAACTTGAAGACGACGCTGATGTGGCAGTGGGGCCCGCGCGTGAAGAAGACGAAACGAAAAACAGAAACGCGAACCTGGACGCCTCGATGGTGCGTAACTCCACTACGCGTACGTACCTGGGCGTGTGGCCTGGCTGGGCTAACTCAATTGAGTTGCCTGGCTGGTGCCCCTGCTCGCGGGTGTTGCTTTACACCGACCTGGTCGGTGGCAAAGCGAGGAGCCGCACACCCCCCCGGTCGTTGTTGCGCCGGCCCACGATCCCGACTGGCTGTTTTCATTTCCGGTGGTCCGACGTGGTTTGCTGGGCCGGCCCAACAGCATCAGGTAAACGTTTTCTTTTTTTCGTTTCTTTTCTTTCTGTTAATTTTTTATAATTTGAATATTTTAAAAAATGAAAATTTTAAAATCTAAACTTTAAAATTTTAAAATCGTGAATTTCTAATTTGACTATTTTATTAAATTTTCTTTTTTAAAAATTTGAACAATTTTTAAATTTGAACAAATTTCAAATTTGAACAATTTTAAGTTTGAACAATTTTAGGTTTGAACAAATTTTAAGTTTGAACAATTTTAGGTTTGAACAAATTTTATAATCTGAACAATTTTTATTTTTTAACAATTTTTTAATTTGAACAATTTTCAAATTTGAACAAATTATAAATTTGAACATTTCTAAAAAATTAAAAAAATTGTTTTTTCAAGAAAACAGAAAAACAAACAAAAAAGAAAAGAAAACGAATAAACAGAAAACGAAAATGAAATGAAAAAACGCAAATGGGCCGGGCCCTATACCCGACCAGGGTGTGCGGTGCTTGGTAAGCACCGACCTGGTCGGTGTATAGGATTCGCCCCTGCTAGCTCTCTTGTTTTATTTTCCTTTACTTCTTTTCTTTTCTTTTATATCACAGTATAGCATTGGAATTGATTTGAAAACCGAATTTGATCAAAAGTTAGTCAAACTAAGTCAGAAAAATACAAATAAAATATCAGCGGATTCCTTATTCAATGAAGAATATTTTGGAACCACTTTTAAAATATTTTTAAAAAATTGAATTTGGCACATAGGCCTATATGGCTTTATTTGCATTACTTCGGGTTTTAGGTTTCTTTAACAAAATTTAAAATTTCATTCAAGTTTTTCCTAGTGAATGCAACGATGCCATGATGCTCATGAATGCAATGCATGCATTTAAAAACTCCATTTTTGGATAATAGTTTTAAGTAACACCAAAATTTTTATTTCATTGTAAATTTTAAATCAAGACAACCAACCAAGCTTAAATTTAATTTTTATTTCACATATCAAAATTTGGAAAATTTTGGGATGTGACATGTTATCATTATTAAGACTAGCAATGGCAGGTGCGGCGGCACGCCGCCCCCGATGTTTGCATTTTAGATTAGGGTGGCGACATGGAGGTGTGGTAGGATTCGGGGGATAAACAACATACAAAAACATCCAGGAGAATGATGTTAGATAGTGATTGACAGAACATATAGCTTGCTCCATGAAAACCAATACAAAGCCTCATCCACTTTAAAAATCATAATCTAAATCTACTTTGTAAATAGCAATGTGATGCAATACTGATAGCGGGAAAACAATGCCATTCCATCATTTAGATATTATAACTGGAAACAAACTGCAAAGTTGCCAAGCTAGCTCTATTCAGCAGTGCAACATGTTCCCATTACATAGTGTAATACATAGGCAAAGAAAACATACAATGCAAACTATCTGTGCCTCTGATTACAAAAGATCTAGTGCAGTGTATGAACAATTTGTGCCTCCCGTGAGGTGATGCGGACATCCTCAAAGGCCTTGTAGCAGTGGTGTTCACGGCGGCACGGCACGGCAGTGATATGATTATTTGGTAGATGCACTACCGAGTAGGGCCACACTCTCTGCTGAATGCACATTCCTTTGATCCATCTCTAGCATCCATTTTATTCAACTGAACACTGCACAGTCATAGCAATGAATTGTTCGAACCAAGTACTCCTTCAGCCATAACTAAATTCCGAGTAGATTTGCATGACCATAAACTCAAGTAATTATGGGAAAAGGCGATAGAGATGGGCATGAAGTACTTTGTTCTGCCCAAAAGAGGAAGGGATGCTCCAGTGGATTTGTTGACTTTTAATTGCTACAAAAGAGAATTTATACTGGTTAGTTGCAAGTGCATGGGTGTATATTATGTGTATAAAATACTTTTAATGGCCGACAGTTACACATTGAGGACTGATCTGGGAACAAATCCTTCAGGGCGATTGGTTCAAAGATACCCCAATTAAGGTTTCATTTTGTTCATAAGTTAAGAGACGCATATCTTGCTAATCAAAGTGACCTCTCTGCCTATATGATCTTTGTAGATTTCATCCAAAATGAGCATAGTGTGCCGGTGCATTTACATATCATTACTGGAGTATGAACGGGGCAGGAGAGTACAAAAGAACGGCTAACAGCTTGTTAGATAATGAAATGGTCTAGTTGGCGGTACATTTTTTAATGCGTTATGTGAAACTGGACCAGGTAATAGGCTAGGTAATTTTTCTACATTTTGTTTTTCATGGTCATCCCATATTTATTTTTCTCTTATTTCCACATTCTCTCAATCTTCCCTCTCTGAACCTGTTGATGACGCACAATCTCGACAGGCGGAGCCCCGCTCCAAATAAAACCAGACTTTGAATTGCAACATGAAAACTGATAATAATGTAAGTATTAAAATATTACTTTGGATGGAATAAAAACTAAGAAAATAAATATCTACTCAAAATTAAACTGAATGTCATATTTAGCTTTTGTAGCATTTCCCTTTTAGCTCCTGATAATGGAAAGGACGTTGTGAGATATTTTATTATATGACCGACATAAGCATGAATACCACATGAGAACGATGCAAGTTGGCGAAGTGTCACGATTCTTCTCTAAATAAGCAAATAGCATCCACCATCACATCTCACTCACTTGTTTCTAAGTTGGAGATGGGCGGAAGTCAGCGCGACAAAAGGATCTGGAAACAGACTAAGCACCCGCGATCCCCATTCCATAGCGAGGTATATAATTTTGGAACTGAAGTATCTAAATAATATAAGCCATGTAGAAGCTAACCTGAAGCAATTAAATCTCTATTGGTGTCAAATGCAGTGCTTTGATTCAACGGTGATGTGCACAACACCTTCGTCAGGGACCAATCATAAGAGAAAAAAGGAGCTATATTGCACATAGAAATTGCAAGTTCATTGCCATTCTATAGACTATGTCAACTGTAAAATAGCCTTTGTCAGGGACCAATCATCAGAGGAAAAAGGAGCTATATTGCACATAGAAATTGCAAGTTCATTGTCATCCTATAGACTATGTCAACTGTAAAAATAGCCCAGGTAACTTCAGATTGGTTGGTTTTTGCCACTTGGGATTGGCTAGACCGCCACGAATCCAAACTGAATAGACGCCGGGATGAATAAATATTGCCTTATGGCCGCCGGTTGTACAGTAAAAAATATGCTACTAAATCAATATAAATTGGCAGCATTAAATAATATGAACAACGGGAAAAGAGCAACGTATGTTGGGGAATGTAATAAGAAAAGAAAAAAGGACTTAGCAAACCTGAAAAAACCTGGATTTCGTTGTACTGCAGCTGTACCTACTTACATTCGTCTTGCTTTACCTGCGGCTCATAAGAGCAAAAACCAACCAAACTTCAGAGAAAATAAATTCAAAGTTAGAGCACCAAGAATATGATATGATGGTCAGAGCTAGTCTCCTGCTTGAAATTGTTACAAATGATTAGTGGTGCAAAAAGAAATGTGATGGTGAATGCATTCCTTTCCACAATTTTTTGCCCCCAGCTTGGTTCGAACAAATAACTCAAATGTAGCCACATAATGTATTTACCTTCCCAAGGCACGAAAACATTTAAGATTTAAGTTATTTTTAAACAAACAGTAAACCAACACACAAAATTTTAAGGACTTATACACTTATGCTTATTCTAATCTAGGCTGTAGCAGAACGACAGATTAACCCATTCGATATACCTACAATATTCAGCTATAAAATGACTGAACAAAGTAACTTCGATGAGGAAAAAAAAGTAATCTGGAAGTAGAGCATGATATTAAGAAAATTACCATTATCATGAAGGAAAGGAAGACAACACATGTATTATCCATCTTTTCTAATACTAAATTCCATTGTACATTTCCTTTTAAGATGGTCATGTTCAGAAATACAGACAAAATATTAATGTACTCTCATGCTAGATTCTAGCTAGAACATCTACCGCTGATCTAGTATAAGTTGAAAAAGAAAAATCACATAAATTCCAGTCATACAAACTCACTAACCATAAGATATAGTTGTACTTGGTCTTGGATGAATACACTAAATGTAATTGACTGACATATGACCTGGCCTCTCAATCTGCTTTGATTTCTGAGTAGTGTCCAAAGTGTTGGAGATATGCCCAAGAGGCAATAATAAAAGTGGTTATTATATATCTTTATGTTTCTGATAAATGTTTATATACCATGCTATAATTGTATTAACGGAAACATTGATACATGTGTGATATGTAAACAAACAAAGAGTCCCTAGTATGCCTCTTAACTAGCTTGTTGATTAATAGATGATTAGTTTCATAATCATGAACATTGGATGTTATTAATGACAAGGTTATATCATTATATGAATGATCTAATGGACACACCCAATTAAGCGTAGCATAAGATCACGTCATTAAGTTATTTTCTATAAGCTTTCGAT
>NC_061508.1:154767333-154798370 GCF_022539505.1 Lolium rigidum
TCTAGTTTTATTAACGGTCTTTTCCAAAATAGATTTAATTTCTCTATTTGATAATTCTACTTGCCCACTAGTTTGAGGATGATAAGGGGAAGCAATCCTATGATTAATACCATACTTAGCAAGAGTTTTTCTAAAACCACCATGAATAAAATGAGAACCTCCATCAGTCATAAGATATCTAGGTACTCCAAATCTAGGAAAAATAACATCTAAAAGCATTCTTAAAGAGGTCTCACAATCAGCACTTTTAGTGGGTTTGGCTTCCACCCATTTAGTAACATAATCAACAGCGACGAGTATATGAGTGTTACCTTCTGAAGAAGGGAAAGGACCCATGAAGTCAAATCCCCAACAATCAAATGGTTCAATAACAAGAGTATAATTCATAGGCATTTCATTGTGTCTAGAGATATTACCAACCCTTTGACATTCATCACAAGATAAAATAAACTTTCTTGCATCCTTAAAGAGAGTTGGCCAATAGAAACCTGATTGTAGAACCTTCTGCGCGGTTCTATCTCCGGCGTGATGTCCTCCATAAACACTACCATGACACTTACTCAATATCTCTTGTTGTTCATATTCGGGAACACATCTTCGCATAATACCATCCACTCCTTCTTTATATAAGTGCGGGTCATCCCAAAAATAATGCCTCAAGTCATAAAAGAATTTCCTCCTTTGCTGAGCTGAAAAGGTCGGAGGCAAGTACTTGGAAACAATAAAGTTAGCATAATCAGCATACCAAGGACTATCTCGCGAGCTCACCTTTATTACAGCCAATTCCTCATTTGGAAAACTATCATTAACAGGAACAGGATCATAAGCAATATTTTCCAATCTAGACAAGTACTTGGAAACAATAAAGTTAGCATAATCAGCATACCAAGGACTATCTCACGAGCTCACCTTTATTACAGCCAATTCCTCATTTGGAAAACTATCATTAACAGGAACAGGATCATAAGCAATATTTTCCAATCTAGACAAATTATCAGCAACAGGATTATCAGCGCCTTTCCTATCTATAATATGTAAATCAAATTCTTGCAAAAGAAGCACCTATCTAATAAGCCTTGGCTTAGCATCTTTCTTTTCCATAAGGTATCTAATTGCAGCATGATCAGTATGAATCGTAACTTTTGAATTAACAATATAAGATCTAAACTTGTCACAAGCAAAGACTACAGCTAATAATTCTTTTTCAGTTGTAGCATAATTTCTTTGAGCAGCATCAAGAGTTTTACTAGCATAATGAATAACATTCAATTTTTTATCTACTCGCTGTCCAAGAACAGCACCTACAGCAAAATCACTAGCATCACACATAATTTCAAAAGGTAAATTCCAATCAGGAGGTTCAACTACGGAGAGCGATTGTTAAGGCTTTCTTTAGAGTTTCAAAAGCTTCCTTACAATCATCATCAAAAACAAAAGGTACATCTTTTTGAAGAAGATTAGTAAGAGGCTTTCAAATCTTAGAGAAATATTTAATAAATATCCTATAAAACCCAGCATGACCAAGAACACTACGAATACCTTTAACATCCCTAGGATAGGGCATCTTCTCAATTGCTTCAACTTTAGCTCTATCAACTTCAATACCTCTCTCGGAAATTTTATGTCCCAATACAATTCCTTCGTTAACCATAAAGTGGCATTTCTCCCAATTAAGAACAAGGTTAGTTTTTTCACATCTCTGCAAAACTTTATCAAGGTTTCGCAAGCAACTATCGAAAGAATTCCCATAGACAGAAAAATCATCCATGAATACCTCTACAATCTTTTCACAAAAGCCATGAAAAATAGCAGACATGCATCTTTGAAAAGTAGCAGGAGCATTACATAAACCAAAAGGCATACGCCTATAAGCATAAGTTCCATAGGGACAAGTGAAAGTGGTTTTCTCTTGATCTTTAGTTTTAACAGCAATTTGTGAAAACCCAGAATAACCATCAAGAAAGCAAAAATGAGTATTTTTAGACAACCTTTCTAACATTTGATCAATAAAAGGTAAAGGGTAATGATCTTTCTTAGTAACTTTATTAACTTTTCGATAATCAATGCACATTCTATACCCTACAACTACTCTTTGAGGGATGAGCTCATCATTATCATTAGGCACAACAGTTATTCCTCCTTTCTTAGGAACACAATGCACATGACTAACCCATCTACTATCAGCAATAGGATATATAATACCTGCTTCAAGAATTTTTAATATCTCATTCCTTACCACATCCTTCATCTTAGGAATTAGACGACGCTGATGTTCAACAACAGGCTTTACATCATCTTCCATGTTGATGGCATGTTGGCAAATAGAGGGAGAAATCCCCTTCAAATCATCAAGAGTGTAGCCAATAGCTCCTCGGTGTTTCTTCAATATTTCCAATAACCTTTCTTCCTCAAAATCTGAAAGCTTAGAACTAATAATAACATGATATATTTTCTTATCATCAATATGAGCATACTTAAGATTATCAGGCAACGGTTTTAAATCAAAAACAGGATCTTCCTTTGCTGGTGGTGTTGTACCTAGATCTTCAACCGGCAAGTCATGTTTAAGAATAGGTTGACGAAGGAAAATTTCATCAAGCTCATTTCTTTCTTCCCTAAAGACTTCACTCTCACTATCCTCCAAATGTTGTTGCAAAGGATTATTAGGAGCAAGAGCAATAGATGCACACTCTTCAACTCTAAAATCATTATTAGGCAAATCAGCTTTATAAGGAGTTTTGGCAAATTTAGAGAAATTAAACTCATAAGTTTCACCAGCAAATTTTGTCACAATTTTCTCCTTCTTGCAATCTATAACAGCTCCACAAGTATTTAGAAAAGGTCTACCAAAAATAATAGGACAAGACTTACTAGCAGCAGAACCAAGTACCAAAAAGTCAGCAGGATATTAAATCTTACCACATAGAACTTCCATATCTCGAACAATACCAATAGGAGAGATAGTTTCTCTATTAGCTAGCCGAATAACCACATCAATATCTTCAAGTTCACAAGAACCAATTTCATGCACGATTTCCGTGTAAAGCTCATAAGGAATGGCACTAATACTTGCACCAATGTCGCATAAACCATAATAACAATGATCACCAATTCTAACAGAGAGCATAGGAACACTGGCTTTCCTATACTTATTAGGATGCGAAACAATATTAGAAGCATCTTCACAGAAAATGATATGACCATCTTCTACATTTTCAGTCACAAGATCTTTAACTATTGCAATAGCAGGTTCAACCTTAATTTGCTCTTCAGGTTCTATAGGTTTCTTTGCACTTTTATTAACCGCACTAGTTATAACAGAATACTCCTTCATTTTAACAGGAAAAGTAGTTTTTTCAATATAACCTTCAGGAAGAATATGATCAACAGTTTTAATTTCAACACATTTTTCTATAGGTGAATCAGTCTTATCTTTGTAAGGTTCATGATACTTATCCAAATTGTTCCTAGGCAATTCAAAATGAGAGGCAAAAGCTTTATAAAAATTTGCAACAACTTGAGAGTCAAGACCATAAGTAGCACTCATATTACGAAATTTATCAGTATCCATAAAAGTTTCAATGCATTCATAACTATAATTTATACCTGACTCTCTATCTTTGTCGTTCTCCCATCCTTCAGTATTCTCCTGGATCCGATCAAGAAGGTCCCATTTAAACTCTTCTTTGTTGTGTGTGAATGATCCAGAACAAGAAGTATCCAACAAGGTTTTATCTTGAAAAGAAAGTCTTGCATAGAAATTATCAATAATGATATTACCAGGAAGCTCATGAATGGGGCATTTGAGCATTAAAGACTTCAATCTCCTCCATGCTTGGGCAATACTCTCTCCATCATGAGGCCAGAAATTATATATGCGGTTCCGGTCTTTGTGAATTTCACTTGGAGGATAGAATTTAGAATAAAATAGAGGCACAATATCCTTCCAATCAAGAGAATCCCTATTCTTCAAGCAATTTATACCAATGCGCCGCTTTACCAGACAGCGATATAGAGAATAGTTTCTTCCTAACTTCATCCATAGCAATACCTGCACACTTGAATAACCCGCATAATTCATGTAAAAATAGTAAATGATCTCCAGGATGGATAGTTCCATCCCCTTCATAGCGGTTATCCACAACACGTTCAATAATTTTCATAGGTATTTTGTATGGAACCTCTTTCTCACCTGGCGCCTCATCCACTACCTTTGCAGTAGTAGTAGATTTTCCAAATAGGAATTCAAGAGAAGACCTCTCCATAATGAATTATAGCAGACGAGGCAGAAGTAAAATCAGCACGTACAGTAAAAGTTTCCCTTACCAATTCCACTTACCAATAGCGCTTCACTCCCCGGCAACGGCGCTAGAAAATAGTCTTGATGACCCACAAGTATAGGGGGTATATCGTAGTACTTTCGATAAATAAGAGTGTCGAACCCAACGAGGAGCAGAAGGTGTTGACAAGCGGTTTCGATGAAGGATTCACTCGTAAATGCTCACGAGACAAGTATTCAGGGGGTTTTGATATAGCAGATAAATAAAGTACAAGTAAGTAAAATACGAGAGTAATAGTTGCAGCGAGTGGCCCAATCCTTTTTAGCACAAAGGACAAGCCGGTTTGTTTACTTATAATGACAAAACGTTCTTGAGGACACACGGGAATTTAGTCTAGTGCTTTCGCTTCATATAGCTGATTAATCTTTATTGTTTTGATAAGTGTTGTGTGGGTGAACCTATGCTAATGCATCGTCCTTCCTAGGACTAATACATACTTGTGATTATACCCCTTGCAAGCATCCGCAAATACAAGTAAGTAATTAAGATAAATCTAACCACAGCCTTAAACTGCGAGATCCTGCTATCCCTCCCTGCATCGATATACCAACGGGGGTTCGAAGTTGCTGTCGCTCCGGCAACCCCACAATTAGCAAACGAATACAAGATGCATTCCCCTAGGCCCATAAAGGTGAAGTATCATGTAGTCGACGTTCACATTACACCACTAGAAGAATAACACCACAACTTAAATATCAAACCATTAAATATTACTCAACATAGTTCACTACTAACATTTAGACTTCACCCATGTCCTCAAGAACTAAACGAACTACTCACGAGACATCATATGGAACATGATCAGAGGTGATATGATGATGAATAACAATCTGAACATAAACCTTGGTTCAATGGTTTCACTCAATAGCATCAATAACAAGGAGTAATCAATACCGGGAGAGTTTCCCCTATGCAATAATCAAGATTCAACCCTAGATGTTACAGCGGTGACGAGGTGCAGCGGTGGAGATGACGGTGACGGTGGTGGAGATGATGGTGATGACGATCCCAATGAAGTCCAGCTCGATGTCGGTGACGATGGCGTCGATTTCCCCCTCCGGGAGGGAATTTCCCCGGCGGATTTCAGCCTGCCGGAGAGCTCTTTTCTCTCTGGTGTTTTCCGCCCCGTAGAGGAGGCTGTGTCTCCTCGCGATTATTCCTAGTACCTTAGGTTTTTGGGTAGATGAAGTACGCGGAAGAGAGGCGGCCGAGAGGGGCTGTGGGCCCCCTCCCCACAAGGCGGCGCGGCCAGGGCAGGGCCCGCGCCGGCCTATGGGGGGCCCATGGCGGCCCTCCTCGGCCCCTCCTTTTGGCTGGCTCATTCTTCCGGAAAAATAAGATCTTCGGTGTAATTTCCGTCAATTGTTGATCTTCAGAAATATTGCATTCTGACGGTGCTTTTTCCAGCAGAATCCTGACTCCGGTGAGTGATTCTCCAATAATCATGAAACATGCAAAATAGGTGAAATAGTATCATCTCTAAATATGAAATATATCAATGAATAACAGTAAATTATGATATAAAATAGTGATGCAAAATGGACGTATCATTGATCATGCTCAGATTTGCTCAATTGTACGTTTAAAACACGTTGTGCAACTAAGCTCCTGCACTGATCAGCAGTGTCAGCTTCCATTACCTCCATCTCTCTCTCAGAATCAGAATTGGCTCCATCACGTGCAGCAATAAGGGCCAATGTATCTTCATCAAAGTCACTTGTAGAATCATATTCTCCATCTTCACGTACCAACATCACACGTTTGGTTCTGCATTCTCTTTCTATGTGACCAAATCCCAAGCATTTGTGACATTGAATGTCGCGCGTCTTCCCCATGGAGGCCATAGAAGAGGAACTCCGAGGAGGGCCAGCAGATGGTGGTGGAGTAGCAGCAGGTGGCGCTCGTGATCCAGGCGCGGTATACTTGGAGGTAGTAGGTGCTGGTGTAGCCCCACGACATGGTGGCGCTGATTGTCGCGGAGACCACGACGATGTACGACCAGCAGAAATATTAGCTCTTCTCCATGGTGGTTGACGATCCTGCACTTCACGTTCAGCTTTGCAAGCAAGATGAAACAAGCGAGTAATTGTGTTGTACTAATTATAATCTAAAATATGTTGAATCTCTTTATTCAGACCACCAAAGAAACGTGCAATCATAGCTTCATTATCCTCTATAATACCACAGCGAATCATGCCAGATTGCAATTCTTGATAATAGTCTTCTACAGAATTTTTTACTTGTTCTAAACGAGACAATTTTTAAGAAAATTACGCTGATAATGTGGAGTAACAAAACGAGTACGCATAGCAAGTTTTAAACCAACCCATATAGTAGGAATATTAGCATGATGTACTCTACAATGTTCAGACCACCAAATAGATGCGAAATCTGTGAACTCACAAGTACCCGCACTAACACGCAAATGATCAGGATATCGTAAACATGCAAAATGTTGATATACTTCCAATTCCCATGTAAGGTATGCATCAGGATTATATGTACCCTCAAATGGCGGAATATTCAATTTCAGTTTAGCAAAATGATCATCATCACGTACCGGGCGTGGAGGTGGGCGAGCGTTGCGGTTGTATTGTCGTGGACGACTAGGTGCAGGTTGTTCGACCTCCTCGCCGTCCAGCACATTCTCATCTACCAGCTCGTCCTCCCCTCCATAATCATCGTATCCTTCATCAGAAGGTGCTTCATGCGCGGCTTGTGCAGCAGTAGCGGTACCCGCAGGCACCTCCGCATGAGGAACGCGGCGTGCACGTCGTCGCGCATTGTCGCGAGGCGGCGGTAATCGAGCCAAGACCTCCTGGAACTTGGCGTCAAGCTTAGAGTTAAAAGCTTCCTTGAGTCCATCCATCTTCTTCAGCGCGTCGTTGAGTTTGGAATCAACGTCACCAAGGCGCGCTTCCATGTCGTGTGCATTGATACGTCTCCGACGTATCGATAATTTCTTATGTTCCATGCCACATTATTGATGATATCTACATGTTTTATGCATACTTTATGTCGTATTTATGCATTTTCCGGCACTAACCTATTAACGAGATGCCGAAGAGCCGACTTGTTGTTTTCTCGCTGTTTTTGGTTTCGAAATCCTAGTAAGGAAATATTCTCGGAATTGGACGAAATCAATGCCCGGGGGCCTATTTTTCCACGAAGCTTCCGGAAGACCGAAGAGAAGACGAAGTGGGGCCACGGGGCGCCGCCACACTAGGGCGGCGCGGCCTGAGGGGGCCCGCGCGGCCCTAGCGTGTGGGGCCCCCGTGACCCCTCCGAGGCTGCCCTTCCGCCTACATATAGTCTTCGTCGCGAAACCCCCGATGCACGAGAGCCACGATACGTGAAAACCTTCCGCGAGACGCCGCCGCCGCCAATCCCATCTCGGGGGATTCGAGGAGATCGCCTCCGGCACCCTGCCTGGAGAGAGGAATCATCTCCCGGAGGACTCTTCACCGCCATGGTCGCCTCCGAGTGATGAGTGAGTAGTTCACCCCTGGACTATGGGTCCATAGCAGTAGCTAGATGGTCGTCTTCTCCTCATGTGCTTCATTGTCGGATCTTGTGAGCTGCCTAACATGATCAAGATCATCTATCTGTAATGCTATATGTTGTGTTTGTCGGGATCCGATGGATAGAGAATACCATGTTATGTTGATTATCAATCTATTACCTATGTGTTGTTTATGATCTTGCATGCTCTCCGTTATTAGTAGAGGCTCGGCCAAGTTTTTACTCTTAACTCCAAGAGGGAGTATTTATGCTCGATAGTGGGTTCATGCCTCCATTAAATCTGGGACGATGACGATGAAAGTTCTAAGGTTGTGGGTGTCTGTTGCCACTAGGGATAAAACATTGATGCTATGTCCGAGGATGTAGTTATTGATTACATTACGCACCATACTTAATGCAATTGTCCGTTGTTTGCAACTTAATACCGGAAGGGGTTCGGATGATAACCCGAAGGTGGACTTTTTAGGCATAGATGCATGCTGGATAGCAGTCTATGTACTTTGTCGTAATGCCCAATTAAATCTCACTATACTCATCATATCATGTATGTGCATGGTCATGCCCTCTCTATTTGTCAATTGCCCGACTGTAATTTGTTCACCCAACATGCTATTTATCTTATGGGAGAGACACCTCTAGTGAACTGTGGACCCCGGTCCATTCTTTTACATTGAATACAATCTACTCGCAATACTTGTTCTACTGTTTTCTCGCAAACAATCATCATCCACACTATACATCTAATCCTTTGTTACAGCAAGCCGGTGAGATTGACAACCTCACCTGTTTCGTTGGGGCAAAGTACTTTGGTTGTGTTGTGCAGGTTCCACGTTGGCGCCGGAATCCCCGGTGTTGCGCCGCACTACATCCCGCCGCCATCAACCTTCGACGTGCTTCTTGACTCCAACTCGGTTCGATTAAACCTTGGTTTCTTACTGGGGAAACTTGCTGCTGTACGCATCACACCTTCCACTTGGGGTTCCCAACGGGCGTGTGCTTTACGCGTCATCAAGCTAAATTTCTGGCGCCGTTGCCGGGGAACTGAAGAAAAGTTACACCACAAAGATTTCTAACTCCCACGTCAACTACACGCCAGCAAGTAAATTTCTGGCGCCGTTGCCGGGGAGGAAAGGTAAAAGGCACTCATACTCCGGTCCCAGATAAAGTACTTTTCTGTTGCTGTCGTGTGTGTGCTCGAAGCTATTTCCTTTAGATCCTGCAATTGCATCTTTTTGTTTCTTGTTTACACTAGTTTGGCATAATGGACAACAATGAGCTTCTTATTCTATTTCCTGATTTAAGACATGGATGGTTTGATGCGAAAATTAAAAAACCTAAGGAACATATTAGTATGAACGCTTTAAACACCATTGTTGCTAATGATATGGAAAATTCTAAGCTTGGGGAAGCTGGTTTTGAAGAGCATGATCTTTTTAGTCCCCAAGCATTGAGGAGAAAATTTTCTTTGATGATACTTTGCCTCCTATTTATGATGATTATAAAGATAGTGGTCTTTTGGTGCCACCTACTATGGAGAGTAAATTTTGTTGTGATTATACTATGCCTCCTACACTTGATGAGAATAATAATGATAGCTACTTTGTTGAATTTGCTCCCACTACAACTAATAAAATTGATTATGCTTATGTGGAGAGTAATAATTTTATGCATGAGACTCATGATAAGAATGTTTCATTTGATAGTTATATTGTTGAGTTTGCTCATGATGCTACTGGATATTATTATGAGAGAGGAAAATATGGTTGTAGAAATTTTCATGTTACTAAAACACCTCTCTTTTTGCTGAAAATCTTGAAGCTGCACTTGTTTTATCTTTCTATGCTTGTTGCATTATGCTTCATGAACTTGTTTATTTACAAGACTCCTATGCATAGGAAGCATGTTAGACTTAAATTTGCTTTGAATTTGCCTCTTGATGCTCTCTTTTGCTTCAACTTTCATCCTTATGTGAGCATCATTAAAACTGCAGAGCCCATCTTAATGGCTATAAAGAAAGCACTTCTTGGGAGATAACCCATGTGTTTATTTTACTACAGCAATTTTGTTTTATATTTGAGTCTTGGAAGTTGTTTACTACTGTAGCAACCTCTCCTTATCTTTATTTTATTGCATTGTTGTGCCAAGTAAAGTCTTTGATAGTAAAGTCAATACTAGATTTGGATTACTGCGTAGAAACAGATTTCTTTGCTGTCACGAATCTGGGCCTAATTCTCCGTAGGTAGCTCAGAAAAATATGCCAATTTACGTGCGTGATCCTCGGATATGTACGCAACTTTCATTCAATTTGGGCATTTTCATTTGAGCAAGTCTGGTGCCTCAATAAAATCCGTCTTTACGGACTGTTCCGTTTTGACAGATTCTGCCTTTTATTTCGCATTGCCTCTTTTGCTATGATGGATGAATTTATTTGTTCCATTAATGTCCAGTAGCTTTGTGCAATGTCCAGAAGTGTTAAAAATGATTATGTAACCTCTGAACATGTGAATTTTTATTATGCACTAACCCTCTAATGAGTTGTTTCGAGTTTGGTGTGGAGGAAGTTTTCAAGGATCAAGAGAGGAGGATGATACAATATGATCAAGGAGAGTGAAAGCTCTAAGCTTGGGGATGCCCGGTGGTTCACCCCTGCATATTTTAAGAAGACTCAAGCGTCTAAGCTTGGGGATGCCCAAGGCATCCCCTTCTTCATCGACAACATTATCAGGTTCCTCCCTTGAAACTATATTTTTATTCCATCACATCTTATGTGCTTTGCTTGGAGCGTCGGTTTGTTTTTGTTTTTGTTTTGTTTGAATAAAATGGATCCTAGCATTCATTGTGTGGGAGAGAGACACGCTCCGCTGTTGCATATGGACAAATATGTCCTTAGGCTTTACTCATAGTATTCATGGCGAAGGTTGAATCTTCTTCGTTAAATTGTTATATGGTTGGAATCGGGGAATGATACATGTAGTAATTATAAAATGTCTTGAATAATTTGATACTTGGAAATTGTTGTGCTCATGTTTAAGCTCTTGCATCATATACTTTGCACCCATTAATGAAGAAATACATAGAGCTTGCTAAAATTTGGTCTCTCTAAAGTCTAGATAATTTCTAGTATTGAGTTTTGAACAACAAGGAAGACGGTGTAGAGTCTTATAATGTTTACAATGTGTCTTTTATGTGAGTTTTGCTGCACCGGTTCATCCTTGTGTTTGTTTCAAATAACCTTGCTAGCCTAAAACTTGTATCGAGGGAATACTTCTCATGCATCCAAAATCCTTGAGCCAACCACTATGCCATTTGTGTCCACCATACCTACCTATTACATGGTATTTCTTCGCCATTCCAAAGTAAATTGCTTGAGTGCTACCTTTAAAATTTCTATCCTTTACCTTTGCAATATATACCTCATGGGACAAATAGCTTAAAAACTATTGTGGTATTGAATATGTACTTATGCACTTTATCTCTTATTAAGTTGCTTGTTGAGCGATAACCATGTTCCTGGGGACGCCATCAACTACTCTTTGTTGAATATCATGTGAGTTGCTATGCATGTTCGTCTTGTCTGAAGTAAGGGAGATTTACCACTCATTTAATGGTTAGAGCATGCATAATGTTAGAGAAGAACATTGGGCCGCTAACTAAAGCCATGATCCATGGTGGAAGTTTCAGTTTTGGACATATATCCTCAATCTCATATGAGAACATTAATTGTTGCTACATGCTTATGCATTAAAGAGGAGTCCATTATCTCGTTGTCTATGTTGTCCCGGTATGGATGTCTAAGTTGAGAATAATCAAAAGCGAGAAATCCAATGCGAGCTTTCTCCTTAGACCTTGTACGAGCGGCATAGAGGTACCCCTTTGTGACACTTGGTTAAAACATGTGTATTGCGATGACAATCCCGGTAATCCAAGCTAATTAGGACAAGGTGCGGGCACTATTAGTATACTATGCGTGAGGCTTGCAACTTGTAAGATATAATTTACATAACACATATGCTTTATTACTACCGTTGACAAAATTGTTTCTTGTTTTCAAAACCAAAGCTCTAGCACAAATATAGCAATCAATGATTCCCTCTGCGAAGGGCCATTCTTCTACTTTTATGTTGAGTCAGTTCACCTATCTCCCTCCACCTCAAGAAGCAAACACTTGTGTGAACTGTGCATTGATTCCTACATACTTGCATATTGCACTTGTTATATTGCTTTGCATTGACAACTATCCATGAGATATACATGTTATAAAGCAACCGCTGAAACTTAATCTTCCTTTGTGTTGCTTCAATACCTTTACTTTGATTTATTGCTTTATGAGTTAACTCTTATGCAAGACTTATTGATGCTTGTCTTGAAAGTACTATCCATGAAAAGTCTTTGCTTTATGATTCATTTGTTTACTCATGTCATTACCATTGTTTTGATCGCTGCATTCATTACATATACTTACAATAGTATGATCAAGGTTATGATGGCATGTCACTCCGTAAATTATCTTTGTTATCGTTTACCGCTCGGGACGAGCAAAACTAAGCTTGGGGATGCTGATACGTCTCCGACGTATCGATAATTTCTTATGTTCCATGCCACATTATTGATGATATCTACATGTTTTATGCATACTTTATGTCGTATTTATGCATTTTCCGGCACTAACCTATTAACGAGATGCCGAAGAGCCGATTGTCGTTTTCTGCTGTTTTTGGTTTCAGAACTTCTAGTAAGGAAATATTCTCGGAATTGGACGAAATCAACGCCCAGGGGCCTATTTTCCACGAAGCTAGAAGACCGAAGAGAAGACGAAGTGGGGCCACGGGGCGCCGCCACACTAGGGCGACGCGGCCCAAGGGGGGCCGCGCGGCCCTAGCGTGTGGGGCCCCCGTGACCCCTCCGAGGCTGCCCTTCCGCCTACATATAGTCTTCGTCGCGAAACCCCCAGTACCGAGAGCCACGATACAGAAAACCTTCGAGAGACGCCGCCGCCGCCAATCCCATCTCGGGGGATTCAGGAGATCGCCTCCGGCACCCTGCCGGAGAGGGGAATCATCTCCCGAAGGACTCTTCACCGCCATGGTCTCCTCCGGAGTGATGAGTGAGTAGTTCACCCCTGGACTATGGGTCCATAGCAGTAGCTAGATGGTCGTCTTCTCCTCATGTGCTTCATTGTTGGATCTTGTGAGCTGCCTAACATGATCAAGATCATCTATCTGTAATGCTATATGTTGTGTTTGTCGGGATCCGATGGATAGAGAATACCATGTTATGTTGATTATCAATCTATTACCTATGTGTTGTTTATGATCTTGCATGCTCTCCGTTATTAGTAGAGGCTCGGCCAAGTTTTTACTCTTAACTCCAAGAGGGAGTATTTATGCTCGATAGTGGGTTCATGCCTCCATTAAATCTGGGACGAGTGACGTAAAGTTCAAAGGTTGTGGATGTGCTGTTGCCACTAGGGATAAAAAATTGATGCTATGTCCGAGGATGTAGTTATTGATTACATTACGCACCATACTTAATGCAATTGTCTCGTTGTTTGCAACTTAATACCGGAAGGGGTTCGGATGATAACCTCGAAGGTGGACTTTTTAGGAATAGATGCATGCCGGATAGCGGTCTATGTACTTTGTCGTAATGCCCAATTAAATCTCACTATACTCATCATATCATGTATGTGCATGGTCATGCCCTCTCTATTTGTCAATTGCCCGACTGTAATTTGTTCACCCAACATGCTATTTATCTTATGGGAGAGACACCTCTAGTGAACTGTGGACCCCGGTCCATTCTTTTACATTGAATACAATCTACTGCAATACTTGTTCTACTATTTTCTGCAAACAATCATGATCCACACTATACATCTAATCCTTTGTTACAGCAAGCCGGTGAGATTGACAACCTCACTGTTTCGTTGGGGCAAAGTACTTTGGTTGTGTTGTGCTGGTTCCACGTTGGCGCCGGAATCCGTGGTGTTGCGCCGCACTACATCCCGCCGCCATCAACCTTCGACGTGCTTCTTGACTCCTACTGGTTCGATTAAACCTTGGTTTCTTACTGAGGGAAACTTGCTGCTGTACGCATCACACCTTCCACTTCGGGTTCCCAACGGGCGTGTGCTTTACGCGTCATCAAGCTAAATTTCTGGCGCCGTTGCCGGGGAACTGAAGAAAAGTTACACCACAAAGATTTCTAACTCCCACGTCAACTACACGCCAGCATGCATGCCCGCCCAAAAGATGGGTGAAGTGAGCCTGCAACTCTGCATTCGTCATCTTATCCGGGGCTATGGTTGCCGATGTAGTTCCTGTCATGGTTAGTACGCAACAAGCAACAATGCATATGCCTACAAACTATGGAACATGGTGGTTCACGCGTAATCCGTCAAGCAAAATATGAAGCTCTTACAAGTTCTTACCAAATGGGAGGAAGGCGATACAGCAACCAGCAAGGATCAGTGTTGCCCCAAAGATTGCCAAAGCGATGACCAGGTGTCGACACAGAGCACATGGAGACAATATGTGGAGCTGTAGGAAGGCTTATATATGGTAGCAAAAACAACAATTGTCAAAACAACGATGCAGTATTGAAAGTATGCTCAACAACGGTACTATGCTGGTCTTAGGCTAGACCATACTAGAGACGCAAGCCTAGAACACTAAAGAGTTCACGGCATGGCACACAAGCAACTAGCAGCGATGAGGTGGCGAATCAAGATGCGAAATATCACTATGATGGCGATTGTCTCAAACTGATTCCCGAGGTCTAAAAACAGTATAGCCTCAGAAAAAAAAATTCGAAATTTCTGAAAAGTGCTCCGGAAAGCGCAGGCACAAAAAAATGTCGCTATAATGGCCAGTGGCGAAAAGTGATCTCCACGGTCGAAAACTATCGAGCCATAAAAAAAATTCGGAGGCGTTTCCAAACTTTTTTTGCTCTCCTTCACAATTCTTTACCGGCGACCGAAACTTATCTCACGGAAATTTTTTCTACAGCACGGACGAAATTAGAAGGCAACAGCTAATAACAAAAAACAAGAAAACCTAATTCTACTCGAACTCTGTCACGGCAGAGACACAACACGAATCTGTGTCGCGGTAGGAAACATGGTATATGGCAGATGTATATGGCGGTGACGGAAATGATCTGGTGGGTGTATATGGCAGTGGCCAAAGTATATATGGTGGGTGTATATGGCAGTGGCAGAAGTATATATGGTGGGTATATATGGTAGTGGCGGAAGTATATGGTGGTGATGATCTGCGAGCGATGCGAGTATGCGTCGGCGGCGTAACTACTATGACTAGAACTCGAAACTCTAAAGGAACTAGACGCTAAGACCAGCAACTCAACACGAAGATGCAGACACAATTCAACTATGAAAAACTGAAAAGACAATGCATAGTTATTGTTGCGTGCATGTCTGGTCTTTGTATTATCGTAGACTAACTTGTCAATGTTATTTTTCCTAGGGATTGATCATGCAAACCGCTTATTAGAACATCCAACATTAACATCTGTGACGCTAGGGAAGGTTGGAATCTGAGTTCTTGGTTGGTAATTTTGGTAGTTTACTTCTGTTATTATCTATAACCTATATGCATTGTTCCTTATGCAAGAAATTAACACTTAGAACCCTGCCATAGCAATGCCATTCACGCTTTACTATGTTTCTGCCTATTTGATATGCTTCTCTTGGAGCAACTGCGAAGGTGATTTGAACCTGATATTTGGTCATTCTTAATGCTAGTTTACTTTATGTGGAAAACCTTGACATTACAGTTATATTCATTCCCTACTTTAAATCTGAATATCTGAAATTCTTATCTCATCCAAAGCAACATTTAGTTGGTTTTAATCTGATATCTGGTAAATATTAGCTTATTCATTTGGCAGCTCAAGTTTTTTGTTATTTGAATGCAACTAACTTGGTCTTAAATATGATATCTAAACACAAATTAAGGACAATGGAGCAGGAGGATTAGCATTTCACCTGATGGCTGAACCTAAAATGACAGACATGTTGACCACGAATAGTGCACGCAAAAGAAAGACCTGCAACGAGCCAGTATGTGCTTAGTACATGTATCATATCTTGTCTTGTGCTTATTTCTGCTACATGCTGTTATCTGATCTCTACATTGCATAATACATGTTTGAATAGTTTATTGTTGTAACTATGTTTGCAATATTATCATAATGCAGTTGTAATGAAGCAATCATCATTAGAAGATAGTCGCAAAAAAGGATCTGTAGCGAGCATGTGCAACATTATGATGTAAGTCTGTGCTTAGTACAAGTTCCATACATTGTCTTGTGCTTATTTATGCAACTTGTTATTATCTTATATATACATTGCATAATACATGTTTGAATAGTTTATTGTTGTAACTATGTTTGCAATATTACTAGAATGCAGTTGTAATGAAGAAGTCCTTAGTTGAAGATAGAGGGTAAAAAAGGTTTCGTAGTGAGCCTATGCAACGATATAATGTAAGTCTGTGCTTAATACTTGTGACTATCTCATATCAACAATGCTTAATACATGTTTGCATAGTTCATTGTTTAACTCTTTTTGCATTATTATCAGAATGCAGTTGTAATGAAGCAATCTTCATCAGAAGAGAGGCCCACAAAAAGTTCTGACATTTCTTCTGATGCATCCTCCCATAGCCGTCAACCTAGACCATTCCTTTCATCAAATAGTAAATATCTCAAGGTTGTACTGTATGAAATACATGGTGTTGCTGCTCTAAGATCTGTAGCTGATATGTTGAAAAAGAGTACACAAGATTCATTCAAGGCGATTGCCAAATATCAGCGTGTTATTGATGATACTAATAGAAGCCCTCCATGATTATATGTAATTTCTTTTATTTGGGCACATTAATTGCCTTGTAATTTTCCTAATTATTTTATTTGTGTATGTAATTGTGTATATAATTGATATAAAATTTTAGGCCCATGAAATTTAATGGACCTTCTCATAAGATTAACCTGGCCGACCCATAATGCAAGTTGACTAGTCAAACAACCATGCCCTACTACTTACTGCACCGGCCCACTTACTGTTGTGTGGGACCCACTTCTATTTTTGGACCGGCCCACTTACTTATTGGGCCAGCGCACTTGCTTTAAGGTGGACCCCACTTACTAACTGGGTCGGCCAGATAACAGAAAAATGGGCCCCACGTGCTTATTGGGCGAGCCCACTTGCTTTAAGATGGACCCCACTTGCTAACTGGGCCGGCCCAATAACAGGATAGTGGGTCGGCCAGATAACAGAAAAATGGGCCCCACTAACTTATTGGGCCAACCCAATTGCTTTAAGGTGGACCCCACTTACTAACTGGGCTGGGCCGATAACAGGAAAGTGGGCCCCACATGCTTATTGGGCCGGCCCACTAACTTATTGGGCCAGTCCACTTGCTTTATGGTGGACCCCACTTACTAACTTGGACAGATGGCAAATAATAAGGTACGAGGTTCCTTTTGATGTGTATAATCTATACCAACATAAAAATGTGATGTTCTAATCATTAAGCAGCTAAGATAGTGCAAGATAAAAAAGTAATCGAATTATTTTGTGGCTTATATAACCGAGCACCTCAGAATAAAACAATAGACTTACTACTGTCAAGTCCCATGAAGCTCAGCATGTTGATACGCTCACTGAAGATGTCCGATGTTGCTCTTATTTATAAAAGGAGTTTTTTGTTACTCTGCATCAAGACACGACCAGTCATGCACATATGAGTTCCAGCATGATAAACAGTATGTATGAATTGTTCTAATGAGCCCATTAAAAATTGAATCATCGCGGTCATCTTGGCCCCCCCTACTTGATGCCAGCCGAAACCTTCTGAATTTAATTTTAGAGAACATCATATCAAAGCTTCGCCCACAGTATATGTACATAGAGGCTGAAATATGGGACCTATCAAAGGCGGCAAGGGAACGAAAGAAAAATCCAAGTAGGTGTGGGCCTGCCAAATAAGGTACCCGGAGATAACTGAAGGCCCACGACCCGAAGTTTATGAAGCTCGGAAGCCCAATAAGCATCGATATGGAAATAGCGAGAGATTAGGAATAATAGACTTGTATAATTACGGGAAGGACTGAAATAAGTCTCCCGAACTTTGTAACTTGTACGATACGAAAACCTCGGCTTCACCTCCTATATAAAGGGGAGCCGAGGGACAAAGAGGGGATCGAATCATTATCAACAAAAACCCTAGTTCTTAAGTCGAGCACCTTTTCGGCTGAAACCTTCGAGATCTACTTACCCTCTACTTTCCACGAAACCCTAGTCTACAACTTGTAGGCATTGACAAGTTAATACCTTGTCAATTGGCGCCGTCTGTGGGAATTGGAGGCGACAAGGAGCTGATCTCGATGGCACGTTCAACATCGTCAATATCATCTGTGGCAAGCAACTCGATGGACGGAGGTAAACAGATCAAAACTGCTCACGTTGATTTTGTCCCTCACCCTCCCGCCCGTATGGATGCATATGCCTATCTGGAGGAGCCAATGGAGATGACGTTCGGGAGTTTCCACTTCTGCGTCGGGAGAGAAGGATCACATCGCCTAGCAGCACCGATTTTTTCGGGATCGTTAGCGGTTGATTCCGATTTCTCGGGATCATCGTCATCAATCGAGTCAGGCGACGAGCATGCCTCACCGCCAAGCTACGTCAAGCCTGCCGCTGGCGGAGAACTCGCCGATCTGCTCGGTGACATGTCTTTCGGGTCGTTCACGGATTCCGATCTGGACAGCGACTTGGAGAGCATCGACAACTTCGATTTCATCGACAGATCTACTTCTATTCGGGAGGTCTTCGCCGATCGTTACGACGGTGTCACCGACTCCGAAGATGAAAACACAATGAAAAAATATCATCAAGTCTGCACAATTGGTGACTCAAGTCGTTAGGAGGATGAAACATCAGAGGCTTTCGATGATTTGGGAAATCCATACATCGATCCCGCTGATCTCATGCGAGGATTGGGAAGCAAATACGACGGGCCCACACCGCGCGAGAAATTACAACTTCCGCAGGTAACCTGGGACAGAGCAGCAAGGGCCATGAATGGCACGGAGCCGATGACCACTACAGCTACATTACAAGAGATGCAAGCGTATCAATATAGACTCGCTCGTGCCAGACGGGAGATAGAAAAAGAAAAAGTTGTACTAGAGAAGAGAAAAGCTGCAGCCTCAACGTCGAGTAGGCGCAGAGCCAACTTGAGCCAACACTCAGGAACCTCGGGAGATAGTCACCGAGTAGCACGTGCGAGAGGAAGATCTCGGCTAGCTCATGTGCCTGAGCATGAAAGAGAGAACCTGATACAGAATCTCGACATGTACTTTATGTTGATAGATACAAGAGGGCAAATCATCCCCAAAACACCGGAAGCGGGATATATGGCGACACATGCTTTCATATTAGCATCTAAGCCACCTGCAGGAGATCCTAGGGAAGCATTGTATAACATGGCCATGGCAGGAGTTGGAGTCATGGGGACAGCGATACAAGGAGCGAGTGCACCGCAACCCGAGAGCGCACCAAGGCAAAATAATCCTCAACCTACTTTGGCAGCGCGAGATCCTCCTCAAGTTGGGACCAAGAGACACGGTGATACAAGCTTGAGTCGACAGAGCACGGCAGGAGAGAAGAGAACATCGACAATCACCAGAAGTCGACGAAGAGGATATGTGTGGGCTCCCTTGTTTCACTCGACGAGTCCGCAAAACTCGGGTTCCTTCTGGGTTTAAGTTACCCGACAATTACAAAAAGTTCGATGACTTGCAAGATCCAGAGGATTGGCTGGTAGATTACCTGGAAACGGTGAAGTTAACAGGTGGAACTCGAGCAACTGCCATGCAGAGCATCCAGGTTCACCTCAGCGGAGCCGCAAGATCATGGATAAAGAAGCTACCGGAAGGATCCATCGACAGCTGGGAGACTTTTGAGGACTTGTTCGTAAAAAAATTCCGCTCAACGAGCAAGAAACCTGCGTCAATAGAGGTGTTGAGGGCCTGCAAACAGAAGTATGATGAACCAATGAGGATGTACATCCAACGATGGAACATCATAAAAAAATAGGCAGAAAACATATCAGACGAAAGAGCAATCGATGTGTTTGTTGCGGGGATCCTAAGAAGAGACTTAATTGAGGATTTGGGCAGATCCATGCCACAAACAATAGCAGATCTCATGGAGATAGCGAATCGCTGGGCGGATGGTGAAGATGTTGTTCATAATAAATGGCACAGATCACCCGAGCAAGATCGCAACAGGAACAATAACCAAAATAGGCGACGATATTCTCGTCGGTTCTCAGATTACGACGGTCCCAGCCAAGTGGCGGTTGGCTTTCGAGGAAACAGTGGAGGAAACCATCGGGATGATTACCAGAGAGGTAACAAGCAGCGCAATGATCATCGAGATGGGCTAAGCTCTAGCAGACAAAATAATCGGCCAAGGTTCCCAAGGCCATACAATATATCACCCGCAGATCTTCTGAACGGGACATGCCAGATGCATTTTTTCCTCGACAGTGATGGAAAAAGACGGTCAGGATTGCCGAACATTTCTAGCTCTGCATAGATATGCGGAGCACACAAATGCACAAGCAGCAAATAGGGGACCAAGAAGTGAGGTTCACCTGCCACCTCCACCCGCAATTACTAGTGAAAATCAACAACAGTTGCAATTGGCGGCAGCTCCAACAAACCCAGGTCCTTACATTGAAACAACAGGAGCAGTGTCTATTATTCAGAAAGGGAGACCCTCGAATAGGACAAAGAAGGTAATTTTGCGACAGGTATACATGGCAGAGAAGATGCCCCCACCAACCATCGAGTACCTCAATTGGTCGGGACAGGACATAGCTTTTACTCAAGCGGATCACCCACCCCAAGTACCACAACCAGGACAAGTGATTCGTCCCAAACGTATCTATAATTTCTTATGTTCCATGCTACTTTTATGATGATACTCACATGTTTTGTTCACACTTTATATTGTTTTGATGCATTTTCCGGAACTAACCTATTAACGAGATGCCGAAGTGCCAGTTGCTGTTTTCTGCTGTTTTTGGTTTCAAAAATCCTAGAAAGGAAATATTCTCGGAATCGGACGAAATCAACGCCCAACATCCTATTTTTCCCAGAAGGTTCTAGAGCATCGAAGAATTACCGGAGAGGAGCCAAAGGGCCCCACACGCCAGGGCGGCGCGGCCAAGGGGTGGGGCGCGCCCCCCTAGTGTGTGGGCCCACCAGGCCCCCTCCGAGGCCGCCCTTCCGCCTACTTAAGGTCTCCGTCGCGAAAACCCTATCACGTTCGACAAAACCGAGAGAAAACCTTCCGGAGCCGCCGCCATCGCGAAGCCAAGATCCGGGGGACAGGAGTCTCCGTTCCGGCACGCCGCCGGGACGGGAAGTGCCCCGGAAGGCTCCTCCATCGACACCACCGCCATCTTCATCAACGCTGTCTGTCTCCCATGAGGAGGGAGTAGTTCTCCATCGAGGCTCGGGGCTGTACCTGTAGCTATGTGGTTAATCTCTCTCCTATGTGCTTCAATAAAATAATCTCATGAGCTGCCCTACATGATTGAGATTCATATGATGATGCTTGTAATCTAGATGTCATTATGCTAGTCAAGTGGGTTTTACTTATGTGATCTCCGGAGACTCCTTGTCCCACGTGTGTAAAGGTGACAGTGTGTGCACCGTGTGGGTCTCTTAGGCTATATTTCACAGAATACATATTCACTGTTATGAATGGCATAGTGAAGTGCTTATTTATATCTCTTTATGATTGCAATGTGTTTTGTATCACAATATATCTGTGTGCTACTCTAGTGATGTTATTAAAGTAGTTTATTCCTCCTGCACGGTGTAATGGTGATAGTGTGTGCATCGTGTAGTACTTGGCGTAGGCTATGATTGTGATCTCTTGTAGATTATGAAGTTAACTATTGCTATGATGGTATTGATGTGATCTATGCCTCCTTTCGTAGCGTGAAGGTGACAGTGTGCATGCTATGTTAGTACTTGGTTTGGTTATGTTGATCTGTCATGCACTCTAAGGTTATTTAAACATGAACATCGAATATTGTGGAGCTTGTTAACTCCGGCATTGAGGGTTCGTGTAATCCTACACAGTTAGTGGTGTTCATCATCCAACAAGAGAGTGTAGAGTCTAGCATTTATCTATTTATTCTGTTATGTGATCAATGTTGAGAGTGTCCACTAGTGAAAGTATAATCCCTATGCCTTGTTTCCAAATACTGCTATCGCTGCTTGTTTACTGTTTTACTGCATCTTTACTTCCTGCAATATTACTACCGTCAACTGCACGCCAGCAAGCACTTTTCACGCGCAGTTACTACTGCTCATATTCATTCATACCACTTGTATTTCACTATCTCTTCGCCGAACTAGTGCACCTATACATCCGACAAGTGTATTAGGTGTGTTGGGGACACAAGAGACTTCTTGTATCGTGATTGCAGGGTTGCTTGAGAGGGATATCTTTGACCTCTTCCTCCCCGAGTTCGATAAACCTTGGGTGATCCACTTAAGGGAAATTTGCTGCTTGTTCTACAAACCTCTACTCTTGGAGGCCCAACACCTGTCTAAAAGAATAGAAGCACCCGTAGACATCAAGCACTTTTCCAGCGCCGTTGCCGGGGAGGAAAGGTAAAAGGCACTCATACTCCGGTCCCAGGTAAAGTACTTTTCTGTTGCCGTTGTGTGTGTGCTAGAAGCTATTTCCTTTAGATCCTGCAATTGCATCTTTTTGTTTCTTGTTTTACACTAGTAAGGCATAATGGAAAACAACAAAAATATGAGAGATCTTTATGAACTTTATCTTGAATTAGGACATGATGTGTTTGAAGAGAGAATTATAAAACCCATGGAACTTTATATGCATGCTAATGGGAATGTTATTAATATGAATGCTTTGAACCCTATTGTTGCTAATGCTATGGAAAATTCTAAGCTTGGGGAGGTCGGTTTTAATGAGAATGATCTCTTTAGCCCTCCGGGTATTGAGGAGAAAGTTTATGTTGATTATGATATGCCTCCTATTTATGATGATTATAATGATAGTGGTCTTTTGGTGCCACCTACTATGGAGGATAAATTTAATTATGATTACAATATACCTCCTATATTTGATGATAGCTACTTTGTTGAATTTGCTCCCACTACAATTAATAAGAATGACTATGCTTATGTTGGGAGTAGTAATAATTTTATGCATGAGACTCATGATAAGAATGCTTTATTTGATAGTTATATTGTTGAGTTTTCTCATGATGCTACTGAAAGTTATTATGAGAGAGGAAAATATGGTTGTAGAAATTTTCATGTTACTAAAACACCTCTCTATATGCTGAAATTCTTGAAGTTACACTTGTTTTATCTTTCTATGCTTGTTGCATTATGCTTCATGAATTTGTTTATTACAAGATTCCTATGCATAGGAAGCATGTTAGGCTTAAATTTATTTTGAATTTTCAACTACTATTTCTTGCGAGTGCATCATTAAAACTGCTGAGCCCATCTTAATGGCTATAAAGAAAGAACTTCTTGGGAGATAACCCATGTGTTTATTTTACTACAGTACCTTTGTTTTTTATTTGAGTCTTGCAAGTTGTTACTACTGTAGCAACCTCTCCTTATCTTAGTTTTGTTTCATTGTTGTGCCAAGTAAAGTCTTTGATAGTAAGGTTCATACTAGATTTGGATTACTGCGCAGAAACAGATTTCTTGCTGTCACGAATCTGGGCCTAATTCTCTGTAGGTAACTCAGAAAATTATGCCAATTTACGTGAGTGATCCTCAGATATGTACGCAACTTTCATTCAGTTTGCGCATTTTCATTTGAGCAAGTCTGGTACCTCTATAAAATTCGTCTTTACGGACTGTTCTGTTTTGACAGATTCTGCCTTTTATTTCGCATTGCCTCTTTTGCTGTGTTGGATGGATTTCTTTGTTCCATTACCTTCCAGTAGCTTTGTGTAATGTCCAGAAGTGTTAAGAATGATTGTGTCACCTCTGAACATGTGAATTTTTGATTATGCACTAACCCTCTAATGAGTTTGTTTTGAGTTTGGTGTGGAGGAAGTTTTCAAGGGTCAAGAGAGGAGGATGATACAATGTGATCAAGAAGAGTGAAAGCTCTAAGATTGGGGATGCCCCGGTGGTTCATCCCTGCATATTTCAAGAAGACTCAAGCATCTAAGCTTGGGGATGCCCAAGGCATCCCTTCTTCATCGACAACTTATCAGGTTCCTCTAGTGAAACTATATTTTTATTCCGTCACATCTTATGTGCTTTACTTGGGGCGTCTGTTTGTTTTTTATTTTTGTTTTTGTTTGAATAAATCGGATCCTAGAATTCTTTGTTTGGGAGAGAGACACACTCCGCTGTTTCGTATGAACACATATGTTCTTAGCTTTATCTTTAATGTTCATTGCGAAATTTGAACTACTTCATTCATTGTTATATGGTTGGAAACGGAAAATGCCGCATGTGGTAAATGGTTTAATGTCTTGAATAATGTGATACTTGGCAATTGTTGTGCTCATATAGATCTTGTTTAAGCTCTTGCATCATGTACCTTGTACTCATTAATGAATAACTACATAGAGCTTGTTAAAATTTGGTTTGCATGATTGATCTCTAGAGTCTAGATAATTTCTGGTTGAGGTGTTTGAACAACAAGGAGACAATGTAAAGTCTTATAATAGCTACAATATGTTCATATGTGAGCTTTGCTGCACCTTTTATATTGAGTTTGCTTCAAACAACCTTGCTAGCCTAGCCTTGCATTGAGAGGAATTCTTCTCATGCATCCAAATCCTTGAGCCAATAACCATGCCATTTGTGTCCACCATACCTACCTACCACATGGTATTTCTCCGCCATTCCAAAGTAAATTACTTGAGTGCTACCTTTAAATTTCTATTCTTTGCCTTTGCAATATATAGCTCATGGGACAAATAGCCTTAAAAACTATTGTGGTGAAGAATATGTACTTATGTGTCTTATTTCTTAATAAGTTGCTTGTTGAGCGGTAACCATGTTTTACGGGGACGCCATCAACTTTTACCTTTGTTGAATATCATGTGAGTTGCTATGCATGTTCGTCTTGTCCGAAGTAAGGGCGATTTTCATGATCAAATGGTTTGAGTATGCATACTGTTAGAGAAGAACATTGGGCCGCTAACTAAAGCCATGATTCATGGTGGAAGTTTCAGTGTGGACAACTAATCCTCAATCTCTTATGATAATTTTAACTGTTGTTGCATGCTTATGCATTAAAGAGGAGTCCATTATCTGTTGTCTATGTTGTCCCGGTATGGATGTCTAAGTTGAGAATAATCAAAAGCGAGAAATCCAATGCGAGCTTTCTCCTTAGACCTTTGTACAGGCGGCATAGAGGTACCCCTTTGTGACACTTGGTTGAAACATATGCTATGCAATGATAATCCGTGTTAATCGAAGCTAATTAGGACAAGGTGCGAGCACTATTAGTATACTATGCATGAGGCTTGCAACTTATAAGATGTCTTATACATAACACATATGCTTTATTACTACCGTTGACAAAATTGTTTCTTGTTTTCAAAATGAAAAGCTCTAGCACAAATATAGTAATCAATGCTTCCCTCTGCGAAGGGCCATTCTTCTAATTTTATGTTGAGTCAGTTCACCTACTTCTTTCTATCTTAGAAGCAAACACTTGTGTCAACTGTGTGCATTGATTCTTACATGTTTACCTATTGCACTTGTTATATTGCTTTATGTTGACAATTATCCATGAGATATACATGTTACAAGTTGAAAGCAATTGCTGAAACTTAATCATCCTTTGTGTTGCTTCAATGCCTCTACTAAGAATCTATTGCTTTATGAGTAACTCTTATGCAAGTCTTATTGATGCTTGTCTTGAAAGTACTATTCATGAAAAGTCTTTGTTATATGGTTCAATTGTTTACTCATTGTCTTTACCATTGCTTTGAATCGCTGCATTCATCTCATATGCTTTACAATAGTATTGATCAAGATTATGATAGCATGTTGATGGCGTGTATTTCACACGTTCGTTGGGCAACCCCAAGAGGAAGGTATGATGCGCACAGCAGCAAGTTTTCCCTCAGAAAGAAACCAAGGTTTATCGAACCAGGAGGAGCCAAGAAGCACGTTGAAGGTTGATGGCGGCGGGATGTAGTGCGGCGCAACACCGGAGATTCCGGCGCCAACGTGGAACCTGCACAACACAACCAAAGTACTTTGCCCCAACGAAACAGTGAGGTTGTCAATCTCACCGGCTTGCTGTAACAAAGGATTAACCGTATTGTGTGGAAGATGATTGTTTGCAGAGAAAATAGTAAAAACAAGTATTGCGAGCAGATTTGTATTTCGAGTATTAAAGAATGGACCGGGGTCCACAGTTCACTAGAGGTGTCTCTCCCATAAGATAAAAGCATGTTGGGTGAACAAATTACGGTCGGGCAATTGACAAATAGAGAGGGCATAACAATGCACATACATGACATGATAAGTATAGTGAGATTTAATTGGGCATTACGACAAAGTACATAGACCGCCATCCAACTGCATCTATGCCTAAAAGTCCACCTTCGAGGTTATCATCCGAACCCCCTCCGGTATTAAGTTGCTAACAACGAGACAATTGCATTAAGTATGGTGCGTAATGTAATCAACAACTACATCCTCGGACATAGCGCCAATGTTTTATCCCTAGTGGCAACGAGCACAACACAACCTTAGAACTTTCGTCACATCGTCCCGGTGTCAATGCGAGGCATGAACCCACTATCGAGCATAAATACTCCCTCTTGGAGTTAAAAGTAAAAACTTGGCAGAGCCTCTACTAGTAACGGAGAGCATGCAAGATCATAAACAACACATATGTAATAACTTGATAATTAACATGACATGGTATTCTCTATCCATCGGATCCCGACAAACACAACATAGAGTATTACAGATAGATGATCATGATCATGTTAGGCAGCTCACAAGATCCGACAATGAAGCACAATGAGGAGAAGACAACCATCTAGCTACTGCTATGGACCCATAGTCCAGGGGTGAACTACTCACTCATCACTCCGGAGGCGACCATGGCGGTGTAGAGTCCTCCGGGAGATGAATCCCCTCTCCGGCGGGGTGCCGAAGGAGATCTCCAGAATCCCCGAGATGGGATCGGCGGCGGCGGCGTCTCGGTAAGGTTTTCCGTATCGTGGTTTTTTCGCCTCGGGGGTTTCGCGACGGAGGCTTTAAGTAGGCGGAAGGGCGAGTCGGGGCCGGACGAGGGGGCCACACCATAGGGCGGCGCGGGCCCCCCCTAGGCCGCCCCGCCTTGTGGTGTCGCCACCTCGTGGCCGCACTTCGTATGTTCTTCGGTCTTCTGGAAGCTCCGTGGAAAAATAGGCCCCTAGGTCTTCGTTTCGTCCAATTCCGAGAATATTTCGTTACTAGGATTTCTGAAACCAAAAACAGCAGAAAACGAGAAGCGGCACTTCGGCATCTTGTTAATAGGTTAGTTCCGGAAAATGCACGAATATGACATAAAGTGTGCATAAAACATGTAGGTATCATCAATAATATGGCATAGAACATAAGAAATTATCGATACGTCGGAGACGTATCAAGCATCCCCAAGCTTAGTTACTGCTCGTCCCGAGCGAGGTAAAACGATAACAAAGATAATTTACTGAAGTGATATGCCATCATAACCTTGATCATACTATTTGTAAACATATGTAGTGAATGCAGCGATCAAAAAAATGGTAATGACATGAGTAAACAAGTGAATCATAAAGCAAAGACTTTTCATGAATAGCACTTCAAGACAAGTATTAATAAGTCTTGCATAAGAGTTAACTCATAAAGCAATAAATCAAAGTAAAGGTATTGAAGCAACACAAAGGAAGATTAAGTTTCAGCGGTTGCTTTCAACTTGTAACATGTATATCTCATGGATAATAGTCAACATAGAGTAATATAACAAGTACAATATGCAAGTATGTAGGAATCAATGCACAGTTCACACAAGTGTTTGCTTCTTGAGGTGGAGAGAAATAGGTGAAGCTGACTCAACATAAAAGTAAAGAGAATGGTCCTTCAAAGAGGAAAGCATCGATTGCTATATTTGTGCTAGAGCTTTTATTTTGAAAACATGAAACAATTTTGTCAACGGTAGTAATAAAGCATATGAGTTATGTACATTATATCTTACAAGTTGCAAGTCTCATGCATAGTATACTAATAGTGCCCGCACCTTGTCCTAATTAGCTTGGACTACCGGATCTTTGCAATGCACATGTTTTAACCAAGTGTCACAATGGGGTACCTCCATGCCGCCTGTACAAAGGTCTAAGGAGAAAGCTCGCATTTTGGATTTCTCGCTTTTGATTATTCTCAACTTAGACATCCATACCGGGACAACATGGACAACAGATAATGGACTCCTCTTTAATGCATAAGCATGTGGCAACAATTATTATTCTCATATGAGATTGAGGATGTATGTCCAAAGCTGAAACTTCCACCATGAATCATGGCTTTAGTTAGCGGCCCAATGTTCTTCTCTAACAATATGCATGCTCCAACCATGAAGGTGGTAGATCTCTCTTACTTCAGACAAGACGGACATGCATAGCAACTCACATGATATTCAACAAGGAATAGTTGATGGCGTCCCCGAAGCATGGTTATCGCACAACAAGCAACTTAATAAGAGATAAAGTGCATAAGTACATATTCAATACCACAATAGTTTTTAAGCTATTTGTCCCATGAGCTATATATTGCAAAGGTGAATGATGGAATTTTAAAGGTAGCACTCAAGCAATTTACTTTGGAATGGCGGATAAATACCATGTAGTAGGTAGGTATGGTGGACACAAATGGCATAGTGGTTGGCTCAAGTATTTTGGATGCATGAGAAGTATTCCCTCTCGATGCAAGGTTTAGGCTAGCAAGGTTATTTGAAACAAACACAAGGGTGAACGGTACAGCAAAACTCACATAAAAGACATATTGTAAACCTTATAAGACTCTACACCGTCTTCCTTGTTGTTCAAAACTCAATACTAGATGTTATCTAGACTCTAGAGAAACCAAATATGCAAACCAAATTAGCAAGCTCTAAGTATTTCTTCATTAATGGGTGCAAAGTATATGATGCAAGAGCTTAAACATGAGCACAACAATTGCCAAGTATCAAATTATCCAAGACATTTTAGAGTTACTACATGTAGCATTTTCCAATTCCAACCATATAACAATTTAACGAAGATGAAACTTCGCCATGAATACTATGAGTAGAGCCTAAGGACATATTTGTCCATATGCTACAGCGGAGCGTGTCTCTCTCCCATAAAGTGAATGCTAGGATCCATTTTATTCAAACAAAACAAAAAACAAAAACAAACCGACGCTCCAAGCAAAGTGCATAAGATGTGACGGAATAAAAATATAGTTTCAAGGGAGGAACCTGATAATGTTGTCGATGAAGAAGGGGATGCCTTGGGCATCCCCAAGCTTAGACGCTTGAGTCTTCTTAATATATGCAGGGGTGAACCACCGGGGAATCCCCAAGCTTAGAGCTTTCACTCTCCTTGATCATATTGCATCATACTCCTCTCTTGATCCTTAAAAACTTCCTCCACACCAAACTCGAAACAACTCATTAGAGGTTTAGTGCATAATAAAAATTCACATGTTCAGAGGTGACACAATCATTCTTAACACTTCTGGACATTGCATAAAGCTACTGGACATTAGTGGATCAAAGAAATTCATCCAACATAGCAAAAGAGGCAATGCAAAATAAAAGACAGAATCTGTCAAAACAGAACAGTCCGTAAAGATGGATTTTATTAGGCCACCAGACTTGCTCAAACGAAAATGCTCAAATTGAATGAAAGTTGAGTACATATCTGAGGATCATGCTCGTAAATTGGCTTAATTTTCTGAGCTACCTACGGGGAGATAGACCCAGATTCGTGACAGCAAAGAAATGCGGAACTGCGCAGTAATCCAAATCTAGTACTTACTTTACTATCAAAGACTTTACTTGGCACAACAAAACATAAAACTAAGATAAGGAGAGGTTGCTACAGTAGTAAACAACTTCCAAGACACAAATATAAAACAAAAATACTGGAGTAAAAACATGGGTTGTCTCCCATAAGCGCTTTTCTTTAACGCCTTTCGGCTAGGCGCAGAAAGTGTATCTCAAGTAATATCAAGAGACGAAGCATCAACATCATAATTTGTTCTAATAATAGAATCATAAGGTAACTTCATTCTCTTTCTAGGGAAGTGTTCCATACCTTTCTTGAGAGGAAATTGATATTTAATATTACCTTCCTTCATATCAATAGTAGCACCAACGGTTCGAAGAAAAGGTCTTCCCAATATAATGGGGCAAGATGCATTGCATTCAATATCCAAGACAACAAAATCAACGGGGACAAGGTTATTGTTAACCATAATATGAACATTATCAACTTTCCCCAAAGGTTTCTTTTTAGCATTATCGGCGAGATTAACATCCAAATAACAGTTTTTCAATGGTGGCAAGTCAAGCATATCATAGACTTTTTTAGGCATAACGAAATACTTGCACCAAGATCACATAAAGCATTACAATCAAAATCTTTGACTCTCATTTTAATGATGGGCTCCCAACCATCTTCTAGTTTTCTAGGAATAGAAGTTTCAAGTTTTAGTTTCTCTTCTCTAGCTTTTATGAGAGCATTTGTAATATGTTTTGTGAAAGCCAAGTTTATAGCGCTAGCATTGGGACTCTTAGCAAGTTTTTGCAAGAACTTTATAACTTCAGAGATGTGGCAATCATCAAAATCTAAATCATTACAATCTAAAGCAATGGGATTATCATCCCCAAGATTGAAAAAAATTTCAGCAGTTTTATCACAAGCAGTTTCAGCAGTTTTAGCAGTTTCAGGTAATTTTGCGCGCTTTGCACTAGGAGTAGAAGCATTGCCAACACCAATTATTTTACCATTAATAGTAGGAGGTGCAGCAACATATGAATCATTAGCATTGCTAGTGGTGGTAATAGTCCAAACTTTAGCTACATTT
>NC_061508.1:154798470-154894840 GCF_022539505.1 Lolium rigidum
TTCGAGGGAAGTAAAACCCAAATTTCTTGATTCGACACAAGGGGAGGTAAAGAATACTTATAAGCCTTAACAACTGAGTTGTCAATTCAGCTGCACTGGAAAAGCACTAGTAACGAGGGTGATGTGAAAGTAGCGAGTGATATGAGAGCAGTAGTAATAGTAACACAGCGAAAGTATGATAATATGAGAGCAATGGCACCGGAAAATAGTTGATACTACTTCCAATGACATGTAGAACGAGTATATGATGATGAGAGATGGACCGAGGTTCCCAGCTATCTACACTAGTGGTAACTCTCCAATAACAAGTGTTGGGTGAACAAATTACAGCTTGGGAAATTGATAGGATTGAAATAGCATTAAGACAGAACATCAAGATTATTAATCATGTAGGCATGTTTTCCATATATAGTCATACGTGCTCGCAGTGAGAAACTTGTACAACATCTTTTGTCCTACCAGCCGGAGGTAGCTGGGCCTCTAGGGAATCTACTGGAAATTAAGGTACTCCTTTTAATAGAGCACTGGAGCAAAGCATTAACACTCCGTGAAAACATGTGATCCTCATATCTAAGCCTTTCCCTCCAGTTGTCCCAATTTCGTCACTTTGGGGCCTTTGGTTCCGGACATAGACATGTGCAAACAACTTGTAGATACAATCTAAGCAATAAGTATAGAGCTTAAATCTAAGATCATGCCACTCGGGCCCTAGTGACAAGCATTAAACACAACAAGATTGCAGCAACAATAGCTTCACAAACTTTATAGATAGACTAATCATAATGTAACAATCCATCGGATCCCAACAAACACAACACCGATTACATCAGATGAATCTCAATCATGTAAGGAAGCTCATGAGATCATTGTATTGAAGTACATGGGGGAGAGAATACCAACTAGCTACAGCTAGAACCCGTAGTCCATGGGGGAACTACTCACGGAGCATGATGGAGGCGATGGCGTTGATGGAGATGGCTTCCGGGGGCACTTCTTTCCCCCGAAACGGAGTTTCCCGATGGTGGCGGCGCCCCTGGAGTCTTTCTGGAGTTTCGTCAATTCGTATTGAGTTTTTAGGTCGTGAGGGGTCTTATAGGCGAAGAGGCGGCGCAAAAGGGTTTCTGGGGGGCCCACACAGTAGGGGGGCGCGCCCCACCCCTTGGCCGCGCCGCCCTGGCGTGTGGGGCCCCCTGGCTCGCCTCCGACTCTCCTTCGGTGTTCTGGGGTCTTCCGGGAAAAATAAGATGTTTGGCGTTGATTTCGTCCGATTCAGAGAATATTGCCCGAACAGCCTTTCTGGAACCAAAAACAACAGAAAAACGAGAACTGGCACTTCGGCATCTTGTTAATAGGTTAGTTCCGGAAAACTCATAAAAACATTATAAAGTGTAAGCAAAACATGTAAGTATTGTCATAAAACAAGCATGGAACATCAAAAATTATAGGTACATTGGAGACGTATCAGCATCCCCAAGCTTAGTTCCTGCTCACCCTCGAGTAGGTAAACGATAAAAAGAATAATTTCAGTAGTGACATGCTACTTACATACCCTTGATCATACTATTATAAAGCATATGAGATGAATGCAGTGACTCAAGGCAATGATCTATAGTTGCTAACAAATAGATAACATATAGCAAAACTTTTCATGAATAGTACTTTCAAGACAAGCATCAAAAGTCTTGCATAAGAGTTAACTCATAAAGCAATAAATTCAAAGTAAAGGCATTGAAGCCACAGAGGAAGATTTAAGTTTCAGCAGTTGCTTTCAACTTTCAACATGCATATCTCATGGATAGTTGTCAATACAGAGTAATATGATGAATGCAAATAAGCAAGTATGTAAGAATCAATGCACAGTTGACACAAGTGTTTGCTTCTAAGATGGAAGGAAGTAGGTAAACTGACTCAACATAAAGTAAAAGAATGGCCCTTCGAAGAGGAAACAGGGATTAAATCATGTGCTAGAGCTTTTTAAGTTTAGAAATCATATAGAGAGCATAAAAGTTTTGAGAGGTGTTTGTTGTTGTCAACGAATGGTAGTGGGCACTCTAACCCCCTTGCCAAACAGACTTTCAAAGAGCGGCTCCCATGAAGGACGTTATCTCTACCAGCAAGGTAGATCATCCCTCTTCTCTTTTGTTTACACATGTACTTCAGTTTTATTTATGGTTGACACTCCTCCCAACCTTTTGCTTACACAAGCCATGGCTAACTGAATCCTCGAGTGCCTTCCAACATTCACATACCATGAAGGAGTGTCTATTTGCAAAATTAAGTTGCTTACTGATGAATCAGGGCAAAACATGTGAAGAGAATTATTAATGAAAGTTGATTAATTGGGGCTGCGAACCCCGCTGCCAGCTCTTTTTGAAAAATTATTGGATAAGCGGATGAAGCAACTAATCCATTGGTGAAAGCTGCCCAACAAGATTGAAAGATAAAACACCACATACTTCCTCATGAGCTATAAAGCATTGACACAAATACGAGATAATAAGTTTTGAATTGTTTAAAGGTAGCACATGAAGTATTTACTTGGAATGGCAGAAAATACCACATAGTAGGTAGGTATGGTGGACACAAATGGCATGGGTTTTGGCTCAAGGTTTTGGATGCACGAGAAGCATTTCCTCTCAGTACAAGGCTTTTGCTAGCAGGGTTGTTTGAAGCAAACACAAGTATGAACCGGTACAGCAAAACTTACATAAGAACATATTGCAAGCATTATAAAACTCTACACTGTCTTCCTTGTTGCTCAAACACTTCTACCAAAAAATATCTAGACCTTAGAGAGACCAATCATGCAAACCAATTTCAACAAGCTCTACGATATTTCTCCACTAATAGGTTTAAACTACATGATGCAAGAGCTTAATCATGATATAATTGAGAGCTCAAAACAATTGCTAAGTATCAAATTATCCAAAACAATATGAAGCATTTTCTGTTTCCAACCAAATAGCAATAAATGCAATAGCTTCCAACTTTTGTCATTGAACATTAAAAGTAAAACGAAGAACACAAGTGTTCATATGAAAAAGCGGAGCGTGTCTCTCTCCCAAACAAGGATTGCTAGGATCCGAATTTATTCAAACATAAACAAAAATAAAAACACACGGACGCTCCAAGTAAAGCACATAAGATGTGACCGAATAAAAATATAGTTTCAATAGAAGAAACCTGATAAGTTGATGAAGAAGGGGATGCCTTGGGCATCCCCAAGCTTAGACGCTTGAGTCTTCTTGAAATATGCAGGGATGAACCACAGGGGCATCCCCAAGCTTAGACTTTTCACTCTTGTTGATCATATATCATCCTCCTCTCTTGACCCTTGAAAACTTCCTTCACACCAAACTTCTCATAAACTTCATTAGAGGGGTTAGTACTCAAAAAACGTTAATCCACTTTAGCCCTGTAGTGACACATTGCAAGTACTCAATAAAACATTAGCTACAGCTCTCCACGTCTAGAAAGCCTCACTTAAAGTCCACAAGAGACAATGCAAAAAACGAGACAGAATCTGTCAAAACAGAACAGCCGAGTAAACACGAATTTTTAAGAGGTACTTCCGTTGCTCAAATCAGAAAACTCAAAACTAATGAAAGTTGAGTACATATCTCGAGGATCACTCACGTAAATTGGCAGATTTTTCCGAGTTACCTACGGAGAATTATACCCAGATTCGTGACAGCGAGAAATCTGTTTCACGCAGTAAATCCAAATCTAGCATCAATCTTCTATTAGAGACTTTACTTGGCACAACATTGCAATAAAATAAAGATAAGGAGAGGTTGCTACAGTAGTAACAACTTCCAAGACACAACAAAACAGTAGCAAAATAAAGACATGGGTTATCTCCCAAGAAGTGCTTTCTTTATAGCCATTAAGATAGGCTTAGCAATTTTAATGATGCACTCGCAAGAAATAAGAGTTGAAGCAAAAGAGAGCATCAAGAAGAAAATTCAAAACACATTTAAGTCTAACCCACTTCCTATGCATAGGAATCTTGTACACAAATAAATTCATGAAGAACAAAGTGACAAGCATTGGAAGATAAAACAAGAGTAACTTCAAAATTTTCAGCATATAGAGAGGTGTTTTAGTACCATGCAAATTTCTACAACCATATTTTCCTCTCTCATAATAATTTTCAGTAGCTTCATGAGCCAACTCAACAATATAACTATCACATACAGCATGTTTTTCATGATCCATAAACACATAATTTTTATCAAGCTCAGAAATAATAGGATTACAACTTTCAAACCCACTTTTATCAATTATATAACAAGATGATTGATCAATCTTAAAAGATATGAGACTCCTGGATAAAGTCAAGAACTCTCCAATCCCATTTTCATTAGTAGTAAAAATAATATTATCAAGTAACATAGGACCATCATCTAGAGATTTATCATAAACATTTGCTAAACAAAACTCTTTAGTACCATGCATTTCGACATCGAGGCATAAACAAAGCATTATCATAAAATTTATCAAAGTAGGATGGATTATCATAGATAACAGGAGCATAATTATTCTCACAAGTTTTACTCATAGGTACTATTTCAAGAGAATCCATGGGAACATAACATTCATCCTCCTTCGGTAAGCATGGAGGACAATCAAATAGTGTAAGAGATAAAGAGTTACTCTCATTAGAAGGTTGGCATGGGTAGCTAATCCATTCTTCCTCCTTTTGTTCATTACTCTCCTCATCTTTTTCATCCAATGAGCTTTCCGGTTCATCAATTTCCTCCTCTTTTTCATCCAATGAGCTTTTAGGTTCATCAATTTCTTCTTCCACTGGTTCCTGCAAATTGTGAGTGCATTCTTGTGCATTAATGAGTCTCTCTTTATAATCAATGATATAAGGATTATCGTCTGTAACTTTCTATGCAAAAATTAAGGATAGAAGAGACATAATCTTTAAGGTCCTTACAAACAACACAAGTTTCATAATTTTTAGACATGAAGGATTCTATTTCAGAAGCTCCCATAAATAAGACAAATTGTTCTACTTCTTCGAACCCAAAATGAATATAGCTATTCCAATTATAGTTCTTAATTAAAACTTCCTCACTAAAGCCACATTGAAATTTAAGATGTTTAGTATCCTGTTTAGAGCAACAGTTTATATCATGGCGTTTAAGCAAGATTTTAGCAATTGTTTTTAGTTTTTCTATCACAGCTCTCATAACTTCACCCGCTCTTGATTCTCTATAATTATTATATAATTCTATAAGCTCCAAATAGGTTGTAGGTTCTCCCATAGCAACAGTTTTTAATTTTTCGATTTTTCAAATTTTTATGAATTTTTGGGTATATGAGAAAAGTAAAACAGAACAAAAAGAAACCTAGCAAAAGTAAACCAAGCAAAATAATACTAGACAGAAATAAACTAAGCACAAAGAAACTAAGCAAAAGTAAACTAAGAAAACAAAATAAAATAAAAACAGAGAGAGAGGTAGAGTGTACTCCCCAGGTGAACTTATGAGTAGAGCTATGCCTCCCCGGCAACGGCACCAGAAAATAGTCTTGATAACCCACAAGTATAGGGGATCGCAACAGTCTTCGAGGGAAGTAAAATCCAAATTTATTGATTCGACACAAGGGGAGGTAAAGAATACTTATAAGCCTTAACAACTGAGTTGTCAATTCAGCTGCACCTGGAAAAGCACTAGTAACAGGGGTGATGTGAAAGTAGCAGTGATATGAGAGCAAGTAGTAATAGTAACACAAGACAGCAATAATATGTAATATGAGAGCAATGGCACCGGAAAATAGTTGATACTACTTCCAATGACATGTAGAACGAGTATATGATGATGAGAGATGGACCGAGGTTCCCAGCTATCTACACTAGTGGTAACTCTCCAATAACAAGTGTTGGGTGAACAAATTACAGTTGGGCAATTGATAGGATTGAAATAGCATTAAGACAGAATATCAAGATTATTAATCATGTAGGCATGTTTTCCATATATAGTCATACGTGCTCGCAATGAGAAACTTGTACAACATCTTTTGTCCTACCAGCTCGGTGGCAGCCGGGCCTCTAGGGAATCTACTGGAAATTAAGGTACTCCTTTTAATAGAGCACCGGAGCAAAGCATTAACATTCCGTGAAAACATGTGATCCTCATATCCAAGCCTTTCCCTCCAGTTGTCCCAATTTCTGTCACTTTGGGGTCTTTGGTTCCGGACATAGACATGTGCAAACAACTTGTAGATACAATCTAAGCAATAAGTATAGAGCTTAAATCTAAGATCATGCCACTCGGGCCCTAGTGACAAGCATTAAACACAACAAGATTGCAGTAACAATAGCTTCACAAACTTTATAGATAGACTAATCATAATGTAACAATCCATCGGATCCCAACAAACACAACACCGATTACATCGGATGAATCTCAATCATGTAAGGCAGCTCATGAGATCATTGTATTGAAGTACATGGGGAGAGAATACCAACTAGCTACAGCTAGAACCCGTAGTCCATGGGGGAACTACTCACGGAGCATGATGGAGGCGATGGCGTTGATGGAGATGGCTTCCGGGAACTTCCCCGTCCCGGCAGGTGCCGGAACGAGACTTCTGTCCCCCGAAACGGAGTTTCGCGATGGTGGCGGCGCCCCGGAGTCTTTCTCTGGAGTTTCGTCAATTCGTATCGAGTTTTTAGGTCGCGAGGGGTCTTATAGGCGAAGAGGCGGCGCAAAAGGGTTTCCGGGGGCCCACACAGTAGGGGGGCGCGCCCCACCCCTTGGCCGCGCCGCCCTGGCGTGTGGGGCCCCCCTGGCTCGCCTCCGACTCTCCTTCGGTGTTCTGGGGTCTTCCGGAAAAAATAAGATGTTTGGCGTTGATTTCGTCCGATTCCGAGAATATTGCCCGAACAGCCTTTCTGGAACCAAAAACAGCAGAAAACAGGAACTGGCACTTCGGCATCTTGTTAATAGGTTAGTTCCGAAAAACTGCGTTTTTAGGTCGAGACCGATAAGTAGTCCGAAGGAGGGCGTCGGAGGCCGGTCGAGGGTCCACACCATAGGGCCGCGCGGGCCCCCTAGGCCGCGCCGCCTTATGGTGTGGGGCCCTCGGGCCTCCACTTGATTTGTCCTTACGGCTCCGTCGGTATTGCGGGAAAATAGGGCCTTCGTCAAAATCCCGAGGTTTTCCCGAAAGTTGGATTTACGCACAAAAACGAGACACCAGAACAGTTCTGCTGAAAACAGCGTTAGTCCGTGTTAGTTGCATCCAAAATACACAAATTAGAGGCAAAACAACATCAAAAGTGTTCCGGAAAGTAGATACGTTTTGGACGTATCATGGGGCTACCAGCCTTCACCCAGTCGACGTCCTGCTGACTGTCGACCACCAAAGTGATGGTTCCCTCAACTCCAACCTTCAAGTTTTCCTGCCGATAAACCAAGGTAGGATCTTCCTTACCCAGCAAGCGGTGGACAAGCTCAGAGAAAATCTCAGGTTGTGTTTCTTTAGGAAAGAAGTGGGGAATGAGTCGCGAAAACGCGGCACGGGCATTGGAAATGTTGGTGCGCACCAGATCGTCGTGCAGCTCGAGGATTGAAAGAGTGTCGAGAAGACGATCCTCGACCACCTCGTGCAAGGTGAAGTCTTCACCCATCCTTCCAGCTGGAACAAAGGACGGGTTCATCAATATTTCGAGAAGCAAATCAAGATAAACACAACGACAGTTGAAGAAAAAAAAACTTACTAACGAATCTACGATTTTGGGTGTCGAACCGTTCTACTATGGCATTCTCGCGCTCAATCTGCTGAGTAATTTTATTGCTCAAAGCATGCTCAGCATTTTGAAGCATCTTGCGGAGGTCCCCAACAGTAGCGGCATGTTTTTCGGCTTTTTCGCGAGCCTTTTCGCTGAGCTCTAACTTAGCCGCAAGATCGTCAACGCATTTTTCAGCCCAGTGGAGCGCCTCTGGAAAGATAGTCAGAGAGCAAAGACCAATAATCAAAAATCAGAAATAGCTGCTAGGCGAAGAAATTAAGTTACCAAAGATAAGGCAGGCTTTACCTCTCAAATCGTTGGCTTCATCACGGAACCCAATAAACTGGGTTCCAAGGATGATGAGATGCTTCATCAGAGGCTGTAAAAAGTATGAGTCAGGAAGCAAATCCAGATGAAGCAAAGTTCGAAGGCAAGAGAAAAATAGACAAGTGATGCAAAATAGTGAATCAAAGAAAAAAGGACATACATCGTCCAAAGAAGGAGTCGAGGAACTCCCCGCAATAATCTAATGACTATCGCCATCCCCAATCCTTGCTATCTTTGGCAAGGGGGCTCGGGGGCTGGCTATAGGAGTCGATGTTTCCACGTTCTAATGAGGGGGAGGCGAAGATTCTGCGGCAGAACGACTTTCTTCAGAAAGAACTAGGGCATTGGACGTGCTCGTCGAAGCCGTACCATGAACCGCGGGTTCTTCTTTTTCTTCTTCTTCGGAGGTGCCAATATAGAAAAATGAACATCCCGATGAAAAAAGGAGTTAGCCAAAAACATAACAGTAAAGAGACTGACGAGCTAACGGTGCCAGCGTCATCGTAGGGGTCGAAGGCAACCTCCTCTTCAGGCGAAGTTTCTTCCGCAGCCGATTCAGTGGGCTTGGAGGTGCCGGAATCTTCGACATCGTCTCTCTTCCTCTTGCACCCAGGAGAAATGGCAAGAGGAGGAGAGACGGAGCGGTCAGAGTCAGAATGTTCTGACTCGGTTTCTTTTTCGGAGGACACCGCAGATTTTTTAGATCCTGCGACTTCACTCTCAGGACGAGAGGTTTCTTGCGAGTCATCAGTGACAACATCTCTCTCATCTACCTCTCCACCTTCAGGAAGGGGGGAGAGAAGAAAGAATTTGGTGGCCCTATACAATGCAAAAGCAAGAAAAGGGTGATTATACAAGGAAAAAAAAGTAGTCGACAAAAATAGTTAAGCAACTCCAAGGACAGACACTTACTTCGGGAAGAGCATGGGAGGCGTTTTATGGATCCACGCGGCAGGAGGAAGGAACATCGTGTTTTTTGCTCAAGGATGAAAAACGTCGGATGAGCTTCTCCAAGTCTTTCACAGGGAGATCCTTGGACAAAAGATCAACGTCTTTCTAGCCAGAGTACATCCAAAGGGGGTTTTTGCGAGCCTGCAGAGGTTGCACCCTGATCCTAAGGAAGTAAGAAGTTATCTGAACACCCGAGAGTTCCTTTCCGCGGGTGTTCTGGAGTTGATGGATGCGCTTCATCAGGGCATCGGTACCCGTCTTCTCTTCGGCAGTGGCCTCTGCGTCCCAATATCGGCGTCTGAGAATTTCTTCGGCAGCCTCAAATGGAGCAATGCCATACTCCTGGGAGTTGACATACTCATCCTGGATGTACAACCATATTTTGCGCCACCCTTGGACGGAGTCGGGGAATTTGACGTCAAAATAGTCAACGTCGGGTCGAACATAGATGCAAACACCGCCCACATTGTAGACAACGTTGCGGGAGTTGTTGCACCGGAGGTAGAAAATGCGTTTCCACAGGCCCCAATGAGGATGGGTGCCGAGGAAGCACTCGCACAAGGTGATAAAAATAGAGATGTGGAGGATAGAGTTCGGGGCAGCTGGTGTAGCTGGATCCCGTAAACAAAGAGAAGACCACGAAGGAATTCGTGGATAGGGGTGGAGAGGCCGCGAATGAGATGTTCAATAAAAGTTACCCGATATCCGATGAGAGGACGCGGGAAGCTCTCGTCGCCAGGGAAGATCAACGAGTCCTGCTTCTCCAGCAGGCCAAGTTTCTTCAGCGTCCGCTGGTCCTGGTTGGAGATTTTGGAGCGCTCCCATCCAGAGATCTCAGCCTTGTCCATTAGAGCGTTGGTGCCCGGAGCTATTTTCCTGGTCAGCTTTGTGCGCGGAGGCATGGAAGAGCGCTTTGGTGGAGCAGAGGAGCGAAAGAGAGCAAGGGCTCGAAGAGCTCAGAGGAGCAGCAATGGCGGAAGCAGAGGGAGGAAGAAGATGTGCGGTGCAACGAAGGGAGAAAAGGTAGAAGGTGCGGTGGTTTTATAGCAAGGAGTCAATCCGTCGCACCGTTGGATGAAAAGGAAATGCATCTTAAGCCTTACGCGTGTCCACAAGGGTACAAAGGTATTTTTAGCGAGAAGTTACTGGACAGGAGTTACTCCACGCGTGCCGGAAATTACGGAGGACGTGTGTCCCCCACTTGTGCAACATGTCGATGGTGCAGAATCTTGGGCCCACGTTTCAGCAAAGTGACAGGTGTCGTGGTTTGCCAAGGAAGCAATCGTGGCTATCGTCAGCACTGATGTCACTACAAAGAAAACCTCGAGTGCTTCTATCAAATATAGCGACAGGAAAATTTCGAGTGCTTTGGCAGAGAAACTTCGAGAGCCCATGATCAAATACAAGCATTTGATCATATGCTCGGGGGCTACTCTTATCAGAAGTATTGTTCATACTTCTGAGAAGAGGACAAGCTACCGGAAGACAAGATAAAGTAGGCAAAAAAATAGCAAAGACTGAGCCTACAAGCAAGTACAAGCACTTGGCTATAGCCTCGGGGGCTACTCCCATCGGGAGCGCTGGTCGCGCACCCGATGAAATTGAAGAAAAAAAGATGGAGCAGCATAAAGGAAAAAAAGAGATAAAAATATTCAGAAGTCAATACAAGTTGAGCCTACGACCAAGTTCAAGCACTTGGCCGTAGCCTCGGGGGATACTCCCATCGGGAGCGCTGGTCGCGCACCCGACGAAATATGAGATCATCACATTTTTGAGTTTTATTTAACTCAAAATATACTCCCATAGGGAGGATAAGATATTATGTCATCATGACTCGAATAAATGCGCCATTCCAACAGCTGGAAAAGACACTCGACAATATATTCCCAGAACGCGTCCGCCGTGGTAAAATTCCTGAATGCCGTAATCTTTTACGAAGGTAAGTCCCCGGGATCTGTCCTGTGCGGCGTGGTATTGCACCAGAATGCGCTCTACTACTTTATCCGTGTCAACAGACGCGAAGAAAAATCCTAACGGACGCGTTAGGTACTCGATAAAATTCAACTGGAATTCGGCATATGGTAAGACCTTAAGCGGCACATGTCGAATTAAACAAGTATTCTGAGGTCGAGTCCAGGGACTTGACCTTGAAGTAGGTTTCTGCGGGATTGCCACAACAGCAGTTAACTGGTACCTGATCCGTCAGATGAATCAGCCCCATTTACCGTTATCCCTGTACAATATATAAATACTTCAAGCAAAAATATTACAAAGATTCATAGAACTTATGGATTGTTTTTACAGTGGAGATTTTACTCGACTCTACGATTCAAGCAAAATCTCGGGGGCTACTGAAATAGGCATCCCTGATGGGCCTGCCGAATAAGGTACCCGGGGATAACTGAAGGCCCACGACCCAAAGTTTATGAAGCTCGGAAGCCCAATAAGCATCGATATAGAAAATAGAGATAGATTAGGAATAATAGAATTGTATCGTTACGGGAAGGACTCAAATAAGTCTCCGAACTTTGTAACTTGTACGATACGAAAACCTTAGCTCCACCTCCTATATAAAGGGGAGTTGAGGGAGAAAGAGGAGATCGAATCATTGTGAACAAAAACCCTAGTTCTTAAGTCGAGCAACTTTTCGGCTAAAACCTTCCAGATCTACTTGCCCTCTACTTTCCGCGAAACCCTAGTCTACAACTTGTAGGTATTGACAAGTTAATACCTTGTCAGGTAGAAATCAGGTGCCAAAAATAATCCAAGAAAGTAAAGGTTTATTGTACATAGAAGCTGACATGTAGGACCCATCTAGCAGCAGCATCCTCAACGTTAACAAGACGGCAGGGGATCGAAATAAAAAAGCAAATTAGACAAAAATCAGGGGTCAAAAATAAATCTGAGAAAGGAAACATTTATTGAACATAGATACTGACACGTGGGACCCATCTTGGAGTAGCGGCCTCAACATTTATCGTTCAGAGTGGATGACATGTGGGACCCATGAGCTAGCAGCGTCCTCAACATTTCAAAGCCGGCAGGAGATCCAAAGAAAAAAGGCAAGTAGCCCGAAATTAGTGGTTAAAAATAAATCCAAGAAAGGAAACATTCATCTTCAGAGAGGCTTATACATGGGACCCATTTGCAGCAGTATCCTCAACGTTAACAAGGCGGCAGGGGATAGAAAGAAAATGCCAATTTGCTAGAAATCAGGGGGGCAAAAATAATCCAGGAAAAAATGTATATTATACAGGGAGGATGACATATGGGTCCCATTTTGCAGGAGTGGCCTCAACGTTTCAAACGCGGCAGGGGATCGAAAGAAAAAGGCAAGTAGCTCGAAATCAGGGTTCAAAAATAAATCCAAGAAAGGAAAGGTTTATTGTTCAGAGAGCCTGACATGCGGGACCCAAGAGCCAGCAGCTTACTCAACGTTTCCAAGGCAGCCGGGGATCAAAAGAAAAAAGAAATTGCCAAAAACCAGAGAGTGGAAAAAATCCAAGAAAAGAAACTTTTATTGTACATAGATGATGACATGCGGGTCCCATGAGCCAACAGCTTCCTCAACGTTTCAGAGGCGGCATGAGATCGAAAAGGCAAGTGACCAAATATCAGGAGCTAAAAATAATCCAAGAAAAGAAACTTTTATTGTACATAGAGGATAACATGCGGGTACCATTTTGCAGCAGCAGTCTCAACGTTTCCAAGGCAGCACAGGATCGAAAGAAAAAGGCAAGTGACCAAATATCAGGTGCCAAAAATAACTCCCAGAAAGGACGGCTTTATTGTTCATAAAGGATGACATGCGGGTCCAATTTAGCAACAACAGTCTCAATGTTTACAAGGCGGTACGGGATCAAAAGAAAAAGGAAGTAGCCAGAAATTAGGGGTTAAAAATAACTCCAAGAAAGGAAACTTTTATTATACATAGAGTATGACATGCGGGACCCATGAGCCAGCAGCTTCCCAACGTTTCAGAGGCGGCATTAGATCGAAAGAAAAAGGCAAGTGACCAAATATTAGGAGCCAAAAATAAACCAAGAAAATAAACTTGATTGTATATAGAGGATGACATGCGGGTCCCATTTTGCCGCAGCGGTCTCAACGTTTCTAAGGCGGCACGAGACCAAAAGAAAAAGGAAGTACCCAGAAATCAGGGGGTCAAAAAATCCAAGAAAAGAAAGAATTTTCGTTCATAGAGGATGACATGCGGGACCCATGAGGCATCAGCATCATCAACGTTTCCATGGTGGCAAGGGGTCAAAAGAAAAAGGAAATAGCCAAAATCAGAGGGTGAAAACATCCATGAGAAGAAACTTTTATTGTCCATAGAGGATGACATGCGGGTCCCATGAGCCAGTAGGTTCCTCAACGTTTCAGAGGCGGCACAGGATTGAAAGAAAAATGCAAGTGGTCAAATATCAGGTGCCAAAAATAACTCCACGAAAGGAAACTTGGTTGTACATAGAGTATGATATGCGGGTCCCATTTTGCAGCAGCGGTCTCAACGTTTCAAATATAATGTGGCATGGGATCGAAAGAAAAAGACAAGTGACAAAATATCAGGTTCCAAAAATAACTTCAAGAAAAGAAAGTTGATTGTACATAGAGGATGACATGCGGGTTCCATGAGTCAGCAGCTTACTCAATGTTTCAAAGGCGGCAGAGGATCAAAAAAAAATAGCCAAAAACCAGAGGGTGTAAAAAATCAAAGAAAAAACTTTTGTAGTACATAGAGGATGACATGTGGGTCCCATGAGCCAGCAGGTTCCTCAACGTTTCAAAGGCGGCATGAGATCGAAAGAAAAAGGCAAGTGACCAAATATCAGGAGCCAAAAATAATCCAAAAAAAATAATCAAAGAAAAGAAACTTGATTGTACATAGAGGATAATATGCGGATCCCATTTTGCAGCAGCGGTATGAACGTTTTAGAAGCGGCACGAAATCGAAAGAAAAAGGCAAGTGACCAAATATCAGGAGCAAAAAATAATCCAAGAAAAGAAACTTGATTGTACATAGAGGATGACATGCGGGTCCCATTTTGCAGCAGCGGTCTCAATGTTTCAAAGACGGCATGAGATCGAAAGAAAAGGCAAGTGACCAAATATCAGGAGCCAGAAATAATCCAAAAAAAGAAACTTGATTGTACATAGAGGATGACATGCGGTCCCATTTTGCAGCAGCTTACTCAATGTTTGAGAGGCGGCATGAGATCGAAAGAAAAAATGCAAGTGACCAAATATCATGAGCCAAAAATAATCCAAGAAAAGAAACTTTTATTGTACACAGAGCATGACATGCGGGTCCCATTTTGCAGCAGGTCTCAACGTTTCAAAGGCGGCATGATATCGAAAGAAAAAGGCAAGTGACCAAATATCAGGAACCAAAAATAATCCAAGAAAAGAAACTTTTATTGTACATAGAGGATGACATGCGGGTTCCATTTTGCAGCAGCGGTCTCAACGTTTCCAAGGCAGCACGTGATCAAAAGAAAAAGGCAAGTGACCAAATATCAGGTGCCAAAAGTAACTCCAAGGAAAGAAACTTGATTGCACATAGAGGATGATATGCCGGTCCCATTTTGCAGCAGCGGTCTCAACGTTTCCAAGGCGGCACGGGATCAAAGAAAAAGGAAGTAGCCAGAAATCAGGGGGTCAAAGAAAATCCAAGAAAAGAAAGAATTTTCGTTCATAGAGGATGATGTGCGGGACACATGATCCTGCATCGTAAACGGCACGATCGGAGAGTTGAACGAGATGGCGCGATCGAGAAAAAAATTGCTAGATAGGCTGCCATCTGGACCCTACATCCCTGGGCGGTGCGGATTTGCGTTGACTCGGCCGGCGCACCCGAGAATTCATCATCCACCACCCCCTGGGCCACCATAAGCAACGTTTTCCACGTTTTCGTTGGGCTAGGTGGCCTCAAAAACGAGAAAAAAAGTTTTGACATGCACAACGGTGAGAGCAAAAATCATCGGCCATGGTGCATCAGCACCCACGGCGCGACTTTCAATTCATCGGCTATGGCAACTTTTCTTGTAGTGACTGAAGGAAAAGGAGCCACCAAGCTTAAAGCTCTGATTTGGTTTAACCACCTTAATAGATGCGCTGACCATGGTTTTGGTAATAGGCAGAAGGATCACTGGAGCCAGATGTAATTTACCAAGAGGAGTTTTACTCTTATTTGGGTTGCTTGCCTACTAATATATAAATAAGAAGAATCATATTCACTTATTACACCTATTCCACACGGCACATTATTCACTATCACCATAAACCGCGTTTTCCCGCGCCTAATCTTTCGTTTGCAGGAACTCAATGCAACTCTCAAAACTTTTTTACTTTTATGAACATTACTTTATTGCAATTTCATTGCACAAAACTCCTATATTCACACTAACCCTTTTGCATTTCAATAATTGCAGTCAATTCACTCAAGACATGTAACACCTTGAGTGCGACAGAAACACCGCAGATAAACACTCTCCTAACCTTCTCGTTGGAATGCGATAAAAAAACTGAAAACAATACTTCCACGAAACATGCTATAATGAAACTATGGAGGGAAGAAAATGCTCACGAGTCGACGAGAAGGATCAAGATTTGCAAAATAAAAATTCGTTGACTCTTCTCTCATCACATAATCAATCCCAATCCAACGTGTGCGATCAACCGACTCTATTTTACTGTTTTCTAATTTGAATGTTTAAATGCTGAAGCTCACTTTTTGATCTGGGTATATATGCTTCCTTTGTCTAGAAAACACATTCCATCTAAAAAACACATTCCAAAATGCAAAAAGAAATTGAAAAAAACATTCCACACATATATATCCATTCTATGCGCGAACCTAAAGATTCATAAAAGATAATTCAATCGGAAATGCACTTTTGATCTCAGATGCATAAGCTTTCTTTACCCAACAAACGAATTTCCAAATATTAAAAAATTTGGAGAAAAAATTTAGCACGTATATCTCCACATTCTATGTCATCACTTATAGTTTCATAGTAAGATGATACTTTGTGTGGCCTGCGCAAGCCACATAACAATTCATTTTATCTTGAAACGACTTCATGAACACGTACGATGTTGAGATGTAAGCGCAATATTTTTTTTAAAATTTTGTGATTTTTTAAAATATATTTTAAATAAAGAGAGCATATGCACCTAGAAGCAAAAGCACCATGTCCTAATTCTATGCTCTATAAAAATACAAAAGAGAATCTCGTGCAAAACTCTTATTTTAGAACCAAATATTATCTTTTTTCACACAACCCACATAAAAAGTGTTTTTTTGTGAAACAGCATGGTGCATACATATGAAGACGTCCATATTTTTCAAATATTTTTATATTTCAAAATACGCATAAAATATATTTCAAATAAAGTGAGTATATGCACACTAGTCAAAACGCTGCTCTCGTTGAAATGTGACAAATTTGGATAATTACCATCTGGCTTCGCACCCACCATGGTTCGCAGATTTGTCCATTTCGAATTTGAGAACCGATTTCCATCGGGTTAAGTTACCAAGTTTTAAAATTGGTACGCAATATACGTATATTTGTTGTTTTCATAAAGACCGCGCATGATTTTTTCTTCTTCTTTTCTCAGCCCTGCATTGGTTCTGGAAATTTCTTCTACTGTACAAACTTCAGACGAAACAAACTCACATTGGACTTCCTCTTCAGCTGGTGCATCAGTCAAGCCAGCTATCCTCACCGGTGACCAGTGACCACACAATGCTTCCGACCATGGCGACCGCCTCAGCGCCTCCGCCGCTACCTGCCCCGGTGCCTGGCGAGCCGCACGCTGCCCTGTTCCTTGCCCTGGGCTATATGTGGCTGCCTGAGCTGCTGGCCTGCTGGCGTGTATGCCGTCTCCTCGGCGTCTCCTACACAAACTTCTACTAGCTATTACCTAGCTCGATGTATGCACTAGTACTACTCTATTTAGTGGTGGTCATGCCAAACAAATCAACTCGAGTTTATTTCCATTTGGATTAACTAATCCATTTGGTAGTTGCATGCAAAGATTAGTATCCAATTTTAAAACTAGAAATTAACCAAAATCAAACTAATTAGAAGATAATTAATTTTCAACTCAAATTTTTTAGTAACTTAAAATTTTGGGTTATCACATCTTATAGAGCTCAAAATGTGAGTTTGGTTCGTACGAATTTTGTACAGTAGGAGAAATTTTCAGAACCAATGCAGGGCTGAGAAAATATCACGCACAATCTTTTACGGAAATAAAAAATGTATGTATATTGGGTACCCTTAACCCAACAAAAAATCGGTTCTTAATTCGAAACAGACAAATCTGCGGAAGCTTGTTGGGTGCGAACTGCGAAACAATTTGAATGGGAGCAACGTTTTGACTGGATATCTCCACAACCTATGTGTCATAAAAACCGACTTTGTAAGTAGATTATTTTAAAAATAAAATTTAATATTAAAATGGGAGTTCATTCGCCAATTCGCAGTCTCACACACTTGAAGAGTTGAAGATGAAACAACCACGCGCCGAAAACATCCCAGTACCTCGGTGACGTAGGGATTTTGTTCGACGACGCAGAGCAGGCCAGCGTCAGAGACGCGGGAGCACCCGACGAGGTGGAGAGACCGCAGCGTCCCCTCCACCCTCACGGTCAACTTGGCGAGGATTTCGTCGGTCACCCGGTTACTGAGAGGCGGCTCCACCGTGATGCGACGCCACAGGAGGGTGTCCCTCGCGACGGCCTCGCCAACAGTAGGACGCAGATCCAGTGACTTCACCGAGAGAAGTCACCATGCGACATTACCTACCTGAACCATCAGATCAAGATTCAACGTACATGGTTGATCCAAATTTTGAAGTCAATATTTAAGTTGCTCAGAAAAAAATTAAAATGTTGCAGTAATACATATATCTTCCATTGAGTATTCCAGAACAAATTCAGTCCATTTAAAAAATTGTATTTTAATTTTAAATTCAAAATTTGGATCAACAATTTGTGTTGAATCCTGAAGTGATGGTTCACATAGATAAAATTGCATGATGACTTCTCTTAGTAAAATCACTGTCCGTCTGTGTATAGCTACGCATAAGAGAAAGAATAGACTTCGGCCGGATTTATTCGTGCCACTCAATCACGAAGTATAACGTGGCTTAATTCTAGAGGAAGATAGGAGGCTTTAGTCAGAGTAGAAAAATCTCTGTCGGCAATGACTAGTCAGACCACATGGTGTATGTGGTAAACAACCTGAACAAACAAATATCAAGGCAATGACTAGTCAGCACACATGTCGTGGACTTTGCATGCCTAGGCAAAAGTGAGTCAGCTCTTGGGTCAAAAAAAAAAATGTGAGTCAGCTCTTTAATGTCATCAAGGAAGAAACAACAACTAGCAGCCCGTGACCGGTGCTGTTACCCCCGTAGTTCTCTAGGATACGTGGACTAACTTCATGGATTAACACGTGCTTTTTTGCGCACTTTGTTTTCACTCGTGCGTATCTAAAAATGGTTTTTCGTTCGGTTACCTTTTCTTAAATTTTTTCAGGCCAAACGCGCTTAATCCCGAAGTTCTTTGGAGATAAGCTTGCGGAAAAGAAGTTACAACAAGTTCTTTAGAGTGTGACATCCTAGCCCATACCTCAATAGGATTGATAGAATACTCATACCAAGTTACCAACAAGTTATAACTTCTTAGTGTTGATCTGTGGAGTCAGTCTAGATATCTTTAGAGTTGACAGGGTAACAAGCTCGAACAGAGGTGGTCGGGATGTTACATTTGTTATAAGAGCCGATCCTCCGGTTACACGCGCATGTGCGTGTTAGAGGTCTAGGCATGCGGCGCATGGTTGGTGTGACCCATCATGGTACACGACATAGCACAAACGTGTTCCAAAAGGGGAAATTTCTAGCTTGGGTTGATCGAGAAAGGACAGTGCTGATAATCCTCCGGAGGCTCTAGCGCCCCGAACCTCCGGATCCAGCGATCGACACGTGTCTCACATGGCCACTAAACCACACGGAGACGTTCCGCTCTCCCAGAAAAAAAGGCCACACAAAAGGGCACACAGCATCCTCGCGTCCTCGCTCCAAGCCCACAATCAGTCCTCGGCACTATCGCCATGGGGCGGTAGCTCGGCCCCTGAGACATCAAACTCCGGCGACGCCGGCATCCAGCTCCGGCGAGGTCAGCCTCCACGCCACCGCGTAGAAACGACTCGTCAGGTTGCAGCACCTTCTCCCTCTCATGGAACTATGGAAGCACGTCTCCTGAGAAGCACTACCGCCCAACTTGCAGCATCCCGGCCGACTCCGGCGAGCAGCACCGCCGTCGGTGTTGGTAGCACCGTCGCGTGCTCCCTCGCAGCATCGCCGAACGCCGCCAGCAGCACCCGCGACAGCCCTTTGCAGCTCCAGCGGTAGGCGCTCGGAGAAACGGCGACACTCCTTGCAGCTCCACCGGTGGCGGCTTGCAGCTCCGGTGGTAAGCGATTGAAGCATCGGCGAGGTTCTTTTGCAGCTCCGCCGGTGGCGGCTTGCAGCTCCGGTGGTAGGCGCTTGAAGCATCGGCGAGGTTCTTTTGCAGCTCCGCCGGCGGTGGCTTGCAGCTCCGGCGGTAGGCGCTCGAAGCATCGGCGAGGTTCTTTTGCAGCTCCGTCGCCGATGCCTTGCGGCCCCCATTTTGACAGGTTGTAGCTCCGGTGGTAGGCGGTTGAAGCATCGGCGACGCTCCTTTGCAGCTCCGCCACCGATGCTTGCAGCTCCGGTGGTAGGTCCTCGAATCATCGGCGGCGCTCCCTTGCAGCTCCGGCCAGTGGTGTCCGCGCGGCACGGCGCGTCGCAGCACCGCACCGCAACACCCACCGTCTGGTGGAGAGCCCACGGCATGGCGCCGCTTTGTAGGTGATTGTCGTTTCGTACCATGGAAATTTAGACGGGGAGAGACAGTGCTCAGCAGGAGCAGTGTGTTGCGCGAGAAACGGCGGCAGCAAGGGCTGGGATATCGCCGGCGGCGCACGGGAGGAACGGGCGGCAGCTCACCTACGTGGTCGAGCTCGCGGTGAGCAGGCTATGGAAAGTGAAGTTCTCCACATCCAGAAGAAAAGGGAACGGGCGGAGAAGAGATAAGGCAGCGCCGCGTCGTGGTGGGTCCACTATTGCTGTCTTGCCACGCAGGAGGGTACGTGTCACGTTCTCCGCACCCGATGAGAAGGGATCGTGCGACGCTCCAGTCGGAGGCACGGAGCCACGCAGCCTCCGACGGAAAAGGAGCATTTTCCATTGAGAAACCGATATCCCCTGGTCCGCGTGATATAATGGGGAAGCCGTCTGGAATCAAGATTCGCAGAACGGCGGCACATCCAAGTAGCAAAGCTGAACTCTCTCCATAAATTGGTGGCATCCGAGAAAAACACTGGTATTTGACTAATTTTCGGCGATCCAAGCGGAGCCCTACTGTGCAAAATCCGGACGAACCAAACTCACATCTTCGGTCGGAGCGTCAGTCAAGGCAGCTATCCTCACCGGTGACCAGCCACCACACAATGCTTCCAACCACGGCGACCGCCTCAGCGCCTCCGCCGCTACCTGCCCCGGCGCCTAGCGAGCCACACGCTGCCCTGTTCCTTGCCCTGGGCTACATGCGGCTGCCCGAGCTGCTGGCCTGCTGGCGCGTATGCCGCCTCCTCGGCATCTCCTACGCAAACATGCTTCTACTAGCTATATTACCTAGCTCGATGTATGGACTAGTACTACTCTAATTAGCGCATCTCCAGCGACGCGACGCATTTTAATGTTCGCGAGCGTCCGTTTGCGTCGCGCTGCGGATACAAAAATGATCGTTTTTGTCCGCGCGTCTGTTTGCTTCTGGGGTCTGCTCCAGCGGGGTGACGCATTTTTTTTCTTCCTTTTTTCCCTCTTCTCCATTTAAACATAGTTTCAAATATAATATTTTGAAACATGATTTTACACAAACTAACACATAGTTTGGAACATGGTTTACACAAACTAACACATAGTTTAAACCATGGTTGACACAAATATAATTTTTTTTTTTTAAAGAAGCCAGTTGTGTTGATTTCCGTATGTTCGCTGCCAAGAAAGAACATTCAAGGGCACCCAATCACCCAAACTGGAAAATTCAGCGGGAGGAGATGGTGCCCTTGTTGATTCTACCGATGAAGCGAACATCCAGAAACCTCGACTACTAGCTTCGTCGGCCCGTGGCAGATTCGTCGCAAAGAAAGAACACTCAACGTTCTAACTATCGGTGTCGGAGCGGAGTCGTTGGTGTGGTAGTGCTGCGACGGTAGCCGTGTCGTCGAACACCTTGACGATCATCTCGCTGTCCCCTCGTAGGGGAAGGTGAGGGCGCGGCCGGGCTCGAGGTCGAGGTCACGGGCGAACTTGTCCCGCCCGTGTTCGGGTACATCTTGCCCTGCCGTCGAACGGGACCTCCACGGTCCGGCGGCGAGAGTTGCGGTTGGCCTCCCGTAGGCGCAAGTGCGCCGGCTCGGCACGCCGTCGATGAACTCGGCGAACTTGTCCGGTAGCCGCTTGATGGCGAGTGGGTCGTCGTCGATGCGGAGGAGGAACTCGAGCGAGCGCTCCTCCTGCGAGGACGAGGAGGGCGCAGGCGACGGCGAGCGTGGGGTCGTAGCTGCTCCACCACGGCGGCCCCTACCCCGGCCACGGGGGCGCCCAGGGCCGCGACCTCGACCGCCTCGCCGGCCACCAGAACCGGCCATGGACTTCCTCGCGGGCTTGGCTGCGTCGCATGAACACCTAGGCGGCGCTACGCTCGAGCTTTGTGGCGGCTATTGTTTCTTTGGAGGAGTGGATGAGGAAGAAGAACGCACGCCCCCTTTATATAGGCCGGCGGCATGCGGTGGCCGCGGGACGCGTGGCGTCACCATTAACGTGGTTGGCGGAGGTGGACGGCCGCTCGGCAGCCGAGGCATCATCGCCATTAACGTGGCGCAGAGTGCCGAAGCGACGCAGCTTTGCGGTCGGCGGCGCGTTTGAGAAGACGCATCGACACGGGGTCGGCGCCGGGCGGGCCCGCCCAAACGTCCGCCGGACGCGGCGGACGTTCCGGATGTCCGCGAGACGCATCCGAGGCGCATATTTGGGCCAGGTTTGCGTCTCCGCGGACGGCCCGGTCACTTTGCGTCGCCCCGCTGGAACAGGCCCCAGACGCATTTCCGGTCACGGCGGACGAAAACGGTCGCTCGCTGGAGATGCCCTTAGTGGTGGTCATGCCAAACAAATCAACTCAAGTTTATTTCCATTTGGTAGTTGCATGCAAAGATTAGTATCCAATTTTAAAACTAGAAATTAACCAAAATCAAACTAATTAGAAGATAATTATTTTTCAACTCAAATTTTTTAATAACTTAAAATTTTGGGTTATCACATCTTATAGAGCACAAAATGTGAGTTTGGTTCGTCCGAATTTTGTGCAGTGGGAGAAATTTTCAGAACCAATGCAGGGTTGAGAAACAATCACGCACACTCTTTTACAGAAATAAAAAATATACATATATTGGGTACCCTTAACCCAACAAAAAATCTCAATCGGCAATGACTAGTCAGCACACATGTCGTGGACTTGTGCCTAGGCAAAAGACCAAAAGTGAGCCAGCTCTTTAATGTCATCAAGGGAGAAAACAACAGCTAGCAGCCCCTGACCGGTCCTGTTATCCCTGATATAGTTCTCTAGCATATCTGGCCTAGCTTCATGGATCAACATATGTTTTTCTGGGTACTTTGTTTTTTACTTGTGCGCATTTGAAAATAACTCTTCATTCTGTCATCTATCCTTAAATTTCTTCAGGCCAAACATATTTAACTTCGAAGTTCTTTGGAGGCGAGCTTGCAGAAAAGAAGTTGCAACAACTTCTTTGGAGTGTGACATCCTGGTCCAAACCTCAGTAGGATTAATAGAATACTTATATCAAGTTAGTTACCAACAAGTTATAACTTCTTAGTGTTGGTCTTAGGAGCCAGTTTAGAGATCTTGTAGAGTTGCCAGGGGTAATAGGTTCGGACAGATGATCGGGATGTTATATTTGGTATCAGAGCCAACCCTCTAGTTACACGGGTGTGTACGGGTTGGAGGGTTTGGGCATACGACGCATAAGTGGTGTGGCCTATCACGGCGCACGGCATAGCACATGTGCTAGCACTGGACGTACACAGTACACACGTGTGTCAAGAGAGGAAATTTCTAGCTTGGATTCATCGACGAGGACCAAACTCACATTTAATCTCCTCTTCAGCCGGTGCGTCAGTCAAGGCAGCTATCCTCACCGGTGACCAGCCACCACACAATGCTTCCGACCACGGCGGCCGCCTCAGCGCCTCCGCCGCTACCTGCCCCGGCGCCTGGCGAGCCGCACGCTGCCCTCTTCCTTGCCCTGGGCTACATGCGCCTGCCCGAGCTGCTGGCCTGCTGGCGCGTGTGCCGCCTCCTCGGCGAGGCCGTCGCGGGGGACACCCTCCTGTGGCGTCGCGTCGCGGTGGAGCCGCCTCTCAGCAACCGGGTGACCGACGAAATCCTCGCCAAGTTGACCGCGAGGGCGGAGGGGACGCTGCGGTCTCTGCACCTCGTCGGGTGCTTCCGCGTCTCTGACGCTGGCCTGCTCCGCGTCGTCGAGCAAAATCCCCGCGTCACCGAGGTACTGTGGAATGTTTCTGGCGCGTCTTTGTTTCATCTTCAAGTGTGTGAGACTGTGAATTGGCGAATGAGCTGCATGCTTGGGCGCGCGCCTTGTGTTTGTTGTTATGCCTGGTGTTGTGGTTGCTTAGGTTCCTCGTACTAGCTGAACTAGTCTGACGCCTAAAAATGTAGTACTAATTTTAAACTTGGACATGATGTTGACAAAGGAGATTAAACTTGGTCTTTGCTGTATATGATTAATTATAGGCAAGTAGCAATGCCCGTACAAGCTTCTTCATGTGCATCATAGAAGAGATGGCAGTTAGTTGGTAGTTGTTGCTACTTGCGCTAGGCAAAGCGTTGCCCCTATCGGGCAATAAACAACGCATAGCTGGGCATCCCTTGAGAAGCTTTGGCAATGTAGAACACAGCAAAATTTAGTACTCCGCTACTTCAGCATCAGAATTCTCATCATAGCCTAGTGACGTGAAGAAATTCTAAATACCAATGGAGTAGAACCAATACAGGCATGCTTTTCCCTAATTCTTTCTTCACATATTTCCTTGAGTTGAAGTTTTTTTCTTTCTTAATTTTTGAGGTTCCACTCTTGTTGAATGACAACCCTGTTCTTTGTTCTCTTCTTGATATCGCTTCTAACTTCAGTTATTTCTTCAAACTGCTTGTCCCTCTACCGGCAATCTTTTTATTTTTTGTTAGTACTTCCTTAAGTAATGAGCATCCTACATTTCTTTAATTATGTCTTCAAACTTTCTCAAATTAATAAATTATTCACCATTCAGAAGTTTTAGTTTCCTTATTTTTTGCGAGAGTTTCAGAAGTTACATGACTGGCAAAAGATTCTACTAAACAAAAAATTACTAGCTTACAGTATTGTTTTTTTTTTTGCCAAAATGAAAATTGGTGCCTATTTTTTACAAATTTTCCATAAGAAATTCAGCTATGCATTCTTAAACCACTGCTTATTCTTCATTTCATTCAGGGAACTGCAACACTTAACTACATCACATCATGTATGAGCATCTCATTCCACAACTGAATTATTGTTTTATACAACATATTCTACTACTCATAAATTTATATCAAAATGCTCTTTTTCCCCTGAAAATTGACAATAAAGTCTTAGCATTTCCACGGTAATGCACGAGCACGACACTAGTAAGTACTAATTTAGCGAACTCGTAGGACAGAGTGTAGTGTTACTGGAGATCATTGAGGCATTGTAGAAGATCTGCGTTGTGACAGATTATGGCTCCTCCAATTCATGTCTACTATTTGACACCAACTATCCATGTCGAAAAATGAGTCTAACGAGGGAAGAGCCCCATGGAATTATCAACATAATATTGATGCTCTCAACAAAAGAAAAGGTTGTTGATTGGGGACATAGGATCATGAACTCTGATTCGATTTGTGGAGCACACTACTCAATCAACTGTGAGTGCTGCATAGCCTAGTATGCTGGTTATTTGCTTTGGTTTCCATCTGTGTGGTGATTCCCCTAGATGCTGACATAATGTTGACTGCAGAGCTTTGGTTATCTCTTATTTGTCGCCTCAAAAGAAAAAAACAAAGGTTTCGCTTCCTTGGGTTTCTAAACGTTGCTTCTAACTTTAGTTGTTTCTTCAAACAGCTCGACCCTGTCTCTGTCTTTTTGTTAATACTTCCTGTCTCCCTGTTCCTGAAGAAAATTGCATCACACATTTCGTTAATTATTTCTTCAAACTTCCTCAAATTATTCACCATTCAGTAGTTTTGTTTTCCTTAATTTTTGCGAGGAGGTTCGAAATTTCCACGACCAGCACAATATTCTACTGAACAGAGAATCACTAGGTTAAAGTATTGTTTTTTTTTTGGCAAAATGAAAATTGGTGCCTGTTTTTACCAATTTGCCTGATGAAATCTGACTATGCATTCTTAAACCACTGCCTCTGCTTCATTTCATTCATTGAACTGCAACATCACGTCATGTATGGACATATCAATCCACAGGTCAATTATTCAAAACATTCTATTTGGCACAAGTTTTTACTGAAATGCTCAGTGTCCCCTGAAAATTGACAATAAAGTCAACAAGTCCACTGTAATGCACGAGCACAACACTAGTAAGAACTAATTTAGCAAAGGTCGTAGGACAGAGTATAGTGTTGCTGAAGATCATATTGGGGCACAGTAGAAGATTTCAGTTGTGACAGAGATTATGGCTGCTCCAACTCATATTATACTATTTGACACAAACTATCCATGTAAAAAATGAGTCCAACGAGGAAGCCCCATGGAATTATCAATATAATCTTGATGCTCTCAACAAAAAGATAACGTTGCTGATTAGGGAGATAGGATCATGAACTCTGATTCAGTTTGTGGAGCGCATTACTCAATCAGCGGCTAGTGCTAGGTAGCCTAGTATGCTGGTTAATTGCTTTGGTTCTCATCTGTGTCATGTTAGTTTTATGGTGATTCCACTAGATGGTGACATATATGCTGACTGGAGAGCTATGGTGATCTCTTCTTCGTCGCCCGGAAAGAAAAAGAAGGCTTCGGTTCCTTGGGTTTCTAAACAATTGCCATTCAAGCGTTGCTGATGCCTTCTAATTCCATTGCAAAACGTGCGGCTCCTTCTACACTAATGCTTCTTTAAACTACATGTCTTCAGCCCCTCCCATGAAGTCTCTTTCTTCACTCTTGTCATCTTGTGTGATCCCATTGCTGACTCCCCAGTTACCAATCTATGTTGGTGCCGCTGGCTAAATCTGCCTCGATGGACGATATGTTTTGATAAAAGTTCCCACTTGCTAGTGCACAAGATATATATAAACAAAAGTCATCAAAGCTGGAAGGTTATAATTTTTTCCTTTTTTCTTTCTAAAGATGCTTAGGCCTGGTTTATTCATCGACTGATGCACACGTCATTGTATTGCATAGTTTTTATTATATTCACGAATAAAGATAAAAAAAGATACACACACGGGTTCCATCTCGTAGAAACAGGGTTACAGTCAGCACTTATGAATTACTAATCGTATTTCTAAACCGCCAGCCTAACCGTCTGAACAAACCCCGTGCGACCATCACAAAGTGGTGGCACTCAAAGTCCAGAAGCTCCCGAGCTTCTGTACACTGAAGTCAGGACCGTACGGATACAATAGGTAGTTTTCTTCTTCTAGAGTACTCTTTTGTATGTTATTGTTTGCATGATTGACTCTCTTTTATAAAACAAACGTAGCCGCCACTGCCCACTACCTTTAAAACCTTTAAGATCCTAGACAGGGAGAGAGAATAGTTGTGATTTGAGAACCACCTTAACTACATTTCTGAATGAACTTGAATTTACCATGATTTTCATTGTCGTCAACTTAGTGCCATTGAATGCTTAATTTACGTACAAGATCCATCTCATCGTGCAGTGTTTTCCTTTTCCCTTTTCTTAAATCGCACAACTTCTGAGAAACCAACGCAGATGCAGAATTCCTCAAGGATACAGTATATGGTGTTTATTATATATAGTATGAGGTTATAGATTCTGCCGGATTCCTCTCCCTCACTTTCCAAGGGAATGGGATTTCTTAACGCTTTTTTTTTTTTGCTTACTTTGCTCATGGTGATTGTGACTGGGTTAGGGTATGTACGGTCGATATTGGCATTAATACGTAGAAATATACAGTGTACTGATGGGTCGTTGATAGATTTTCCTTGGAAATGCTTGCTTATTTTTGGCTATGCTACCTTCGACCTGGCTGCTTTCCTGGGGACATCAAGCCCTATTCATTGCATATTATCCAGTTGCATTAATTTAAATTTCTGTTTTTCTTCTGTAACGAATGATCTCAGTTAAGAAATTTGTAGATTACTAAAGTGCAGTATTATCGATCTACGGCCAAAATTAGGGTGGTCAGTATTAATTTACATGAAGTTTATTCAGATATTTATTTTGTATTTTCAACTACATAATCCTGAAACTGAATGTTGCTGGTATGCAGCCTTTTTCTTTTCAAACCAAATCGTACTCACCAGATACCAAAAGTTTTGTCAAAATAGGATTCTCCCTAGCATACTGGGAACCAGTTTTGAGTTACTAATGTGGACCCGTTTATTCCAAAATCATGATTATTGATCCCAACATCGTATGGAACAGTAACGGGCCTGTTAAGGTGCCCCTGTTGAATTGTTGCAGTGGTTTTCGAGTTTCTAGTCAATGTGAGAATGAGAAATACTTGCTTGACTTTATTACTCTATGGAATCTTGAAGTCACCTTAAGCTCTGTTTTTTGATCATGTTCTTTAGTTTACATAATAGATGGATACTAGCCTTTACAGTTCTTCTATATTTGCTTCGTTGCTAATTTGTCATTTGTGGATAATACAATTATGGTTATATGCCCGTGATAAATTCTACATAAAACTATCTACCGAGGGCTTTGCTCAGTTCCTCCTATGCAGTAGCTGCATGGAGCCATGGACCTCTAGATGCATTTGATCTAACTTACTCTTAATTTGCAGCTCTATGTGCCCACATGTACAGGCTTGACTGGTGATGGGGTGGTGAAAATTGTTCAGCTTCTGCATGAACACAAGGGAAATATAGACCATCTCCGACTCAATGGTATTAGCAGGATGAGTAAGCATCATCTTGATGTTATTATGTCTCTGATGTCCAAAGGTAACCCACAAGTACAGCAAGATAGAAGCCCACTCTTCTACAACCATAGAGCCCACGAAGTGCTGAACACCAATGATGAACGCCCTATTGATGTTGATGTCTGCCCATTGTGCACAAACGTCAGGCTTGTGTTTGATTGTACGAAGGATGAATGTAGGTATGTACGTTGTGATCCTCTATCAGATCTCTTTGTGACTTACCGTAGCACTTTATTCGACTCGTTTTCATTGTTTTGACTCTTCATTTGTCCTGCTGATACAAGATTCATCTTTGATTTGTGATGGTCACAAGAGTCAGTGCTCATAGCTATTGCTCCCCCTTTTGCTCTCTCCTGTGGTTGTGGAAGGGGTAGCTGACTTGGTCATGTCTTCTTTTGTGAATAGCTTTTTAAGTAATGGTCCCGAAGCTCACTTATTTGCCCTATGGGCTACATGAAAGCAACATGGTTTTATAATTTGTTTCATCGCTCTTGTCTTGAGAACAACTGCAAACACTTGAGCATTCTTGTATGGCTGCCAGACTAATGGCTTTGACCTGAAGCTGATTATTATAAGGTCTGGGTACACCTCCATATTGATAATTTGGTTATATTTCAGGAAAGTGAAGCATAGCTTGCTGCGGTGTCGAGGCTGCTACTTCTGCATTACTAGATGCGAAAAATGTGGTGCCTGTATCAGTTCGGAGGATCGAACCGAGGCTGATCTTGCTTGCTCAGACTTTATGTGCTTGGATTGTTGGCTTACGCATGCAAAATGTAGCAGCTGCAACCGGCCTTACTGTGAGCGGCATGAAAATTTGATGGTCCCTTTGTCAATGCCTGGCCAGTTTTCATGCCAGCGTTGCGCGGAGCTCGGTGCATCACTGGAGAGTCAGGAAGATGGCTATTAGAAGTGAGCCCCCCCCCCCCTCTCTTATGTACGCTTGTGTACTTAGTGGTTAGATATGTAGGTAGAGTTTCTATAGAAACATTTGGTATTGGATTTTACTGAAGCTCGAGCTTACAGGGCTGAACATACTATGATGCTGAATTATCTACTGATATTCATCAGATGAAGCGCCTGCAGATTTCATGAAGCCGTGCAACTTATTGTCTGTCCAATGGTTGCAACTTATTGTCTGTCCAATGGTCGCAACTTATATATGCCAATGAACGCCTTAATTTTGCTTTTTTTTTTCTTTCTTCGAAATGGGGTACTCCTGCCTCTGTATTAATTGATGCATACGGGCCAAACGGCTCCTTATTAAAACAAGTCACATCAAAGCAGTACACAATTATTACAGCTCAAGGATCACTTAGAGTCTCAACATGGATAAGCCATCTAAAAAGCTAGAAGAAAAAAGCGATGGAGCATCATGATGCGACTCTCTTATCAGACTGACAACCGTACTGGTTGTAGAAATCATGTGCGACCGTTGCCAAACGGTTGCACCAATATCCATGTCCTGACGTTCCTTCGCCGACTGTAGGAAGGACCACGTATGTATCCAATGTGTGACTAAAGGAATAACCTGCATAAAATATGGAAAGCTTCTTTTTTAAATATGAAGTCACAACGGACCGTTCATATAGCTTACAATAAAGCGCACACATCAACTCTAATTTGGCCTTCATGTTTTTTTTACCACATTTAACCAATTTCCAAACAAATTTGAGACACTGGAAGGAGGAGGTAAATTAAATGTCATATAAATAATCCTGCAAATAACTTTGGAAAAGGGCATGAAAATAATAATGTTGTATTGTTTCCTCTTGATCACAAAAACTACATTTAGTGCAACCATGCCAATTTCGTTTGCAAAGATTGTCTTTGGTTAAAATAACTTCCTTAGGGAGGAAACACACAAAAATTCTGATTTTTAGTGGAACCTTGATTCTTTCAAATATATTTCCTAAGATAACCTATGTGTCCATTAAGCAAGTCTAGGTACATTGATTTAACACTGAACAAAACAGAAGTAGTTATCGACCACCTAAAGACATCTTCTGTATCCGTCATTTGAAACATCATGAGGACCCATCTATCCCATTTGTTCCCTGATAAAATCTCCCCAATCCTATGTTCAGAGGTGTCGAACCATCACATGTGCTACCGTAACATTTGTATGGTTAACAATGTTATAAAGAGTCATATATTGATCCTTAAGAGGCAAGTCCCCTAGTCATGCGTCTTTTTAAAATCTGGCATTTTATCCATTTCCTACTACAAGAGACCCTCTTATGAAAAACTCATCTTTGACATTCATTAAACGTCTTAATTTTGCTGGTGATATTTTAAACTATACAGTATAGTTGGATGATGGCGCACCTAATCACCCACTGAACATTTAGCCCATTGAAATATGCACCCGTATGTGCATTAAGTTTTACAAGCTCTGCTCTATTTTTCCTAAAAGATGTTTTTTTCTTCAGACTTCAGTAAAATCTCAAATAAAAATCAGAGATAGGTGAGCACAAAATCTAGCAGTTTTTTATCTTTGTTATTTGTGTTTGTTTCACCATATTGATCTGATGTAAGGTTTTTTAGTCAGCCAATGGCCCTTCAGGGCCTATCCCTGTTCAAAAAAAAGGTCAGCCAATGGAGTCAGATCATTTATTAAAAAAATAGCACCGATTTATATTCTCCTTCTTGAAACTAAATGTCTAGTTGAATCTGAATGTGGTCATTTACTTAGTGCGCAAAGTAGTTTCCGAAAGAATAACACTCCAGGGTGTTAGAACATACAATCTCCTTGAATGATGATGTAGCCATGTAGGTATAGCACTTTGTTCGCATCACTGAATTTACAATACTGGTCGACATTGTTCACATTGGGCGCGTTCCCGGCCGTTGAAAATAGGCTCATGCTGTACACACCACGCATGAAGCTCGATAGGAGTACCAAATTTCAGTGCTTGTTCCTCTTTGATGTGAAGTTGGAGATGGATTTTCCCATCTCATGCTCAAATCTGCAAAATTAGCTGTCGACAAGCATCGCATTTCACGAGTGCCATCATCGTGGAATTTCTCCCAACCACTGACCACACAGGTTCCCAAAGTTGAAAACAGAGCTGATGAACACGTGGCAGCGCTCGATTCGTGCCCAAACAAACAAATTCACACAAAAGGAATCTGTAACTACTAGTGCTACTGTTACACCCTTCACCAGTGAGTTGGAAGGCAAGGCAGCAGCTGGGCCGTTCCATCTGTCCAATCCGCTGCTCCTTGCCATGAACTCAAGTGAAGGCCACCCCTTTCTGCGTCCACCATAAAATACATCAGCTACGTACGCCATCCTAGGACTACTAAGGGCATCTCCAACCGGGCGACCCATCCCGTGCCCGCGCGTCCGGATGGGTCGAAACGGACAAAATCGCGGCCCAGCGCGCGGATCCATCCCTAAAACGGATGGCCGCGGCGTCCGGGACGACCCAAACCCGGCCCAAATCTTGGACGAGTTTGCGTGGCCGCGGACGCGAAAGGCTGGTCGCTCGCGTCCTCCCTTGTCCGCCCCTGGCCCGCCCTGTCCGCCTCCCAAAACACAAGCCCGTCGCACACATCTCCCCACCGCTCCGCCGCCACCCACGGACCGGCGATTTGGGAGCGCGTCGACGCCGGCCATCGTCGTCGAGACGCCGGCAAGCGGGGCGGAAGCATAGGTCGAGGTCCCGCGCTGCTTTCGCCGCGTCGTAGCGGAGTCGGAGGACGCCGCCGCCGGCGCTGTTGTCCTCTCACCGTCGCGACACCTCCCGCCATTCGCAGCTGCGCCGTTTCCGCCGGAGGTGAGCTCTCTCGCACCGTGTTTCCGGACCGCACGTCGTCCGAGACGGCCGCTTCGCAGGTCCCTACAGAAGCATTTGGATCGCCTCCGCCTGAGAGGTGTTCGTTCAAATGCTCGAACTAAAATGTGTTCCTTTTCAGATCATGGTGGACAGCGACGACGAATACTTCTTCAAGAACTTCATCGACACGTCGTCAGAAGAGGAGTCCGACGACGAATTTTTCACGGATGCTGCGCTGCTCATCCACGAGCACATCGTCTCGCAAATCCCCGTGCACCGGGGGTCCTTGCCGGGGCGCGCGGCCGCCTTGGACCGCAAAAGAGAACGCGGCCACGACCAGCTCTACAACGACTACTTCAAACCCAATCCATTGTTCGTGCCGTCCTTGTTTCGCCGTCGTTTTCGGATGACCAGGCCGCTGTTCCGCCGGATAATGGATGGCGTAAAGATCTACGACGACTACTTCGTGCGAAAGTGGATGCAATTGGCAAGGTAGGCCTCTCTTCGTACCGAAATGCACGGCAGCGATTAGGATGCTCGCATATGGCGTTGCCGGTGATTTCGTAGATGAGTACACGCGCATGAGTGAGTCAACCGGCTTGGAATCGATGTACGGGTTCTGCGGAAGCGGTGATCGGTTCGTTCGGAGAAACAGTACCTCCGGCAACCTAATGCAGAGGACACAGCTCGTCTGTTGTCGATCGACGCGTCCGGGGGTTTTGCTGGGATGCTTGGCAGCAGAGACTGCAGGCACTGGGAGTGGAAGAACTGCCCCTTTGGTTGGCGGGGGTATACGGCTGGCCATTCGAGGGGTGCACGGTCATTCTTGAAGCTGTTGCTTCCCATGACACATGGATTTGGCACTCATTCTTCGGAATGGCTGGCTCGCACAATGACATCAATGTCGCTGCAGCGCTCTCCGGTGTTTGATAGGCTAGCGTACGGTCGGTCCCCGATGTGGATTTTGAGATCAATGGCCACCACTACACGAAGGGGTACTACCTTATCGATGGTATCTATCCACCTTGGGCTACACTCGTGAAGACAATCCGAAACCCCAACTCGGAGCAGGAGGCAAGGTTTGCCAAAGAGCGAGGAGGCAGCCCGGAAAGATGTCGAGCGGGCGTTTGGCATCCTCCAAGCTCGTTGGGCTATCGTCGGACACCTCCGCGAGCCTCGGGATGTGCAAACTCTGTGGGAGGTGATGACCGCTTGTGTAATCATGCATAACATGATTGTTGAGGTAGAGCGGGATGATTCACTCTTGGTTACTCCTCAGCAAGGTGCTCCGGCATCATTCCAGGACATTCTTCATGCGCACCATGAAATTCGAGATCTAGCTGTACACAACCAGCTTCAGGCTGATTTGGTCGAGCACATGTGGCAGCACGTAGGCAACAATGCTGCAAACAACAATGATGAAGGAAATCCTGAAGCCTGGAGCATTTGTATCGTTTTTTTCATTTTATTTGAATAATACTTTATCCTTGATTACATGGACTATGTAATGTGTAATACATTTTGAGCATTTGTAATATTTTATATATTTTATATAATATTTTTTTGCGTTTTTCTAGTGAATTTACAAGAAAAACATACCATAGGGCGCCGCGACCTAAATCTGCCACGTTGGGCGCAGCGCCCGACCCAAACGGACGCGGGGCTCCGTTCGCGCGTCCGCTCGGGCACGCAAACGACCCAAAACGGACGGTCCAGCGCGTCAATTTGGGTCGCGCGGTTGGAGATGCCCTAACCACCAATCCATGCCACCCAAATACACGACATTTACATGAGCACTACCAACGTCCCCGAGCACACGCGTCCGGAGACAGACCGGGGTTCGCATGCTGAGAGCAACAGCGGAAAAGGGGCTGGATCTGTGACCGCAAGCGATACATGTGTCATGAGCAGCTATCTAGGCACGATCTTGATTCTTGCATGAGCCACTACCTCCTCTCCAAGAGAGAGAGGAGGCGTTGGTTGGGAGAACACGATCTTTGGACCACCCCCTCCAAACCCAATCCATCCACCCAACATGGGCGAGTGACTGGTGATCCAGCTCTTTCTTTGTGTGGAACTTATCAAGTGGCTTTGCGTTGGCAGTGGCACCTGGCCCTCCTCCATCTTCAGGGTGCTCCTGGTGCTTTCACCCCTTTCACTGTTTCACATTCCCCATGTCGAAGAGCCTAACAGCTCCCATTTTTCTGAATCGTGCAATGAATAAGGTTGCACAGCTAGCACCAAAACTGCATCTGTGATATGATAATCTCTGAACCTAGCTTTTCCATTGTTTCTGACTATCTCTACATCTAGCGAGTGCTGGTGGCGACACCGAAACGCGGTTTACCGACGGGTCTTTTCCGAGCCTTGGATTTCCCAGAGAGCGTATCGTCATGCTGATGCTAACATCTGCTATGCTTATTCTATCCTGACTAGATACTGCTTTCTAGGATGATATCTGCATTCCTACCCTGATTTGACCCGGGAGTTCACATTAAGCACGACCACAGCTTGCTTGCTCCAAAAGTCAGTCAATAGATGAAGTAAACCGCTAGTTCTTTTCTTTATAAACTTCAGCAAAGAGAGTTGATCATTCTGGAATGGGTGAGTGGATCAGATTAATCCAAGGTCAAGAGGTCAGCTAATAGAACAAAGTACAGGCTAAATGTCTGACCAGCTGCCCGCTATTATCCACACACAAAATAACGCAATGCTCGTTTTTTGTATTTAGCAGTCATAATCCAGAGTCTTGCAGTACTCGCAGTCTACTTGTAGGAACAGAGCCAAGACTTTCGGGGGCTTTGCTTGCTAGCCCAGCGCAAATCTGTGAAGACGTCATGGGAAGCTCCATTTCTTGACAAAAACAAGTGAGAGCATGTGTTGACCTTTGTGCGGATGGCATCATTCAAATTTTGCAGCTCGCTGCTGCAAACTGCCAGATTTTTGTCAAACCAGTAGAGTGGACTGCGGCTGCAAACCTCTGAATTTCTGACCAAAGCTTGGTACGTAGTGCCCAACATATATGGGCATTTCGTCGGTGTAATTTATAATATTCAGGAGAAAAAGGAGGGGCATTTTATTACATCCATGATGGGAAGCAAGGAACCATTTTGTCTGAAGGTGTACAACAATGACTGAATTTTGTTATAGAAAGAAGAACAATGACCCAACACTTGCAGGGGTCAAGATTTTACGGTAACTGCTCAATCTGAAAAACAAAGAAGGTGTAATGTGTAAAAGAACGAACACTAGTCAGCAATGAAATATTCGCGTAGAATACATCGGGATTGATAGAGAAATGATGTAAGATGGACCTGGGATAATCTTGTTAAGAAGACACACCAGAGGAAAGGAAAGGAAACAAAAGAAAAGAAAAGGCAAGGAGGCTTTGTAGTGCAGCACTTGCAATTGCAAAGGAAGCAAAAGGGACCCATGAGCAGCAAGCTCCTGCCGCAGTTTGGCACGTAGGCTCACACACTGCCGACGAACAGCTCCCTGGGCCCGTCGCACAGCCTCACTGAAGACAGGGGTACGGAGTGAGGCACACGATATCCTGTGCGATGACTGTTTGCAGTTAGTTGTTCACTTGTCTCTAGCCCGCTCTCGGCTCTTCCCATTCCTCGTTATAAAGGGTAGGTGAGCATTGCTTCTTGTTCCTAGTAGTCACTACTACTCCTACTCCATCACAATTCACATCAACTCGCCACGTAGTACCTACGAGCGATCAGAGGTGAGAGAGCAATGGGGAGGCAGCCGTGCTGCGACAAGGTGGGGCTGAAGAAGGGGCCGTGGACGGCGGAGGAGGATCAGAAGCTCGTCGGCTTCATCCTCGGCCACGGACAATGCTGCTGGCGCGCCGTGCCCAAGCTCGCCGGGCTGCTGCGCTGCGGGAAGAGCTGCCGGCTGCGGTGGACCAACTACCTGCGGCCGGACCTCAAGAGGGGACTCCTCTCGGAGGACGAGGAGAAGATCGTCGTCGACCTGCATGCCCAGCTAGGCAATAGGTGCGTTGCTGTGTCCTCCCAAAAATATGCACTGCCTTCTTAATTAGTACTATAGTTTAACTAAAGTTTATTTCACAAAAATAAATAAATTAGGTGGTCCAAGATCGCGTCGCACTTGCCAGGGCGGACGGACAACGAGATCAAGAACCACTGGAACACGCACATCAAGAAGAAGCTCAGGAAGATCGGCATCGACCCGCTCACACACAAGCCACTCCCGGACGCTTCTCCTCGGCACCAGCCGGAGCAGAAGCTCCCGGCTCCGGAGGAGAAGCTTCCGGTTCCGGAGGAGAAGACGGAGACGGTGGCAGACCAGAGAGACGAGCGCGAGGAGCAGATCATCCTGACCAAGTCACCCGGTTTCTGCACCGACGAGGTGCCGATGCTCCTCCCCGACGAGATGGTGGTGCCATTGCGCGACCCACCTCCGCCTCTGGCGCCACCGGCGTCCTCATCAACGATGTGCACCGCCGTCTCCACGCCGACCACGTCCTACTGCTCCTCCTCGGCGTCCACCGGCTGTGAAGACGACACCCTGTTCCCGATCGCGGAGTGGCCGGACACCGCGTACCTGATGGGGCTGGACGACGACATGATCGCGGCGGCGTCGGCATCTTGGGAGGACTGCCTGGCGCAGCCACCGCTACAGCCGTTTGCAGAGGACACCTTCGGCGCGTACATGTACCAGAGTAGCAGTAGTGCTTCGTTCGACCAGCAGGAGGCGATATGGAACAAGCTGGAGCTCTTCTAATTTACTAACACACCCCGCTCAACTAAATTTTACAGTGTTTAATTTGTAACTAATACCACTGCGTTTTCTGGTTAGCTCTAGTAATTAGTACTACTATGAACCTGAATAGTAGTGCAGTGCGATGTGCTTATCTTCGTTTTACAGAATTCGCTTACTAGCCTAGACTGCTCGAGAGAAGCACAATACCAACAACTGAAGCTAGGAGAAAGACAGGGAGTGTTTATCTTCTTTTTCATGTCTTCCTTTTCAGCCTTGTCTTTCAGAACTCACTACTCTCATGTAATTATTTGACAAACACGGTGTAGACGAAAAGGGAATTGCACTTTCCTTCGTCAACGCAATGCACAGGTAGGGGGAAAAAGTTGTGAATGAGCAGCTGCTCATTGTACACCCACATTTTCTTTTGACCTTTTCTTGTTCACATCTCTCAAACTATATAAAATATTGAATTTAAAACTTTGCAAGTCACGGAAACATAACAACTAGTATGTAAGCAAAATAGTTCTTGTCACCGTCGTAGGCACACACCGATCTACCGAGAACCAACAATCATAACACAAAAACGACACTGAGATTTGTTAACATAGTTCGATAAACTTGCTACTCTACGGAGCATAACTATGGGCGCTCTCCCCATTCGTAACACCGACCATCTTGGGCACTGACATATGCCACCGGATCCTATTGCTCTCCTGCTACTATTAAATCGTCATAGGTTACAAGTGTGGTGCCACCTAGCTCATTATATGGGAAGCCCGGGGATACACGTGTTCGACTCCAACACTACTTGTATCATATCCTCACCTATTACAACACAAGTCCAAACGTAACCCAACTTGTACACTATATTCAACATAAACTGATCAACAGTTCCGAATTTATGCCATAAAAAATTTGAACTATTTCCCCCAAAATTTAGTTGTTATGTTTCAGTGATTTGCAAACTTTCAAATTCAAATATTGTATGATGTGAGAGATACAAAAAAAAAGAGAGAGATTGTTTGAGAGGGAAAAAAAGTTAGAACGGATCTTGATGCACCTATGAACAAACGAGATAGAGGTACTCCTCTCGAACCACAATTGTGTTCCTTGTTGCAGAGAGTTTGTGTGTATATATGCATGAAAGAATACTAAGTAATACCTCCATTCCAAAATATGTGTTACATCTTTGTCTAAATACCTTCTTGAAATAGGCTTTCGGCCCGCTATATTAATATAGCAACCAACCGATACAACACGCATGTTGCGGCCGCAACACAACCAATCCCAGAAGAAACAAAAGAGAAAGAAAAGAGAAAACAATGCCGACACTGGCAGCTCGACAAGGACGAAGGAGACTCGCAACCGCTGCGCCCTCCAGAGAGTTTCACCACACACCTAGCATACAGAAGCGCCGCATATCAAGCAACACCTTCAACAAGGAAAGCGACGACGATCCCGCTGCTGCCCGGACTAGTCCTAGGGTTTCCCCGATACACGGAAGGGATTGGGGAGGAGGTACAACCGATGCCCTTCAGGAAGGCAGGGCGACACCCACAGGCGTCACCGCATCGGTGTCGGGCATGCCGACAAGGATTTCTCCCGCCCACCAAACCTACAAACCCGTACGATTTGATGTGCTCCACCTAACTTCCGCCCACCAGCACACGCCACCGCAATCTTGAAGCCATCCTCGCCAGCTCGTTGTGGTCACCGGAGCAGGGCCTGGACATAGAGAAGAGAAGCAACCGGGTCGGGGGTAGCAGCACCTCAGCCATGCGAGAGGGAACTACCTCCACCGCCTTCACGGTAGCCGACCGGACATGGCAGTGAGGTCAAACCAAGCCCACACTGGCCCGGCCGGGTCCAAATAGGCCCGCAAAGTCCCTACTGCCAAGCTGCAGCAGGCCGGCCGGAACACCTCCTCCACCCAGCCACCGCCACCGAGCCTTCTCCACCTCGAGGGAGTTCCGCCGGCGCGCCAGACGCTGGCCGCCCGCCCAGCCCCTCCGAGCCGTGAACTGGGCCCAGATCTGGGCCGAGCAGGCCTGCATCGCACCCGCCCGCGTCGCTCCGCCGCCAAGGGACACGCCGCCGCTCCTCCTCCCACCCGACGCACGGATTCCACGCCGCCGCGCCGGACCACCGCCCGCCGAAGAGCACCGTCGCCAGCCCGAGGTCCCAACGCCCCCTACTGCACTGGTTGGATTTTTTACTTCGTCTTTGTTCTGTCTAAATACCTTGTGAGACTTATTTTAAAACAAAGGGAATATGTTGTATAAATATGTGTAGCAATGCAAGTTAATTTAAATGTCTCGTGTGCATGTTCAACTCAAACATAGAAGTTACCCTAAGAAAACTTTGACACAAAAATCTGCCTTGTAGCTTTGATCATCCTTGGAAGAAAATTGAAAGAAAAAATAAAGCTTAGTATCATCACGCATGACGTATGGTGGCCATGCTTACCCGCGTGACCGCACCCTCGCATCAGACAGGAAAGCCTGGCTCGTAGCGAGATGTCATGCAACAAGCGAGCTGACCGGATACCAAATTAAATTTCATGACATATGAGCGTTTTTTTTTTCAACCGTTCGTTGCTCGTGGTCACACCAAAAGAACAATCGAGAAGGATGGTGCATTTGTAAGCGACCACGAAATGTTCTACAGCACGAACAATTGCACGTGCGTTTCTGATTTTTGTTTCACCACGACACGAAGAAATGCGTCCTTGTAGTCCAAACGAGGTGAAGTGGACATCGTGATTGTTTTCTTCAAATGCACTACTCATATCGAAACAAGCATAACTCTAACATAACAACAAATGTAAATGAGATTTTGTTTGCATATTTAACTTTCTCGCGATGAACTCTTCGAAATGAGTTTAATATTATTTTTTAAAAAAACATTGGTAGACTGTATCTATAGAGTTTTTTTTTTGTTAGGTATGTAGTCTGGATAGTATGTCTATGTATCTTGCCATATGTCGTGCTGAATTTATAAGATTCTTCAAAGTTTATTTAAATAGTACATACAGTACTACCACAAGTATATGCATATAGTGGAGATGTAAATGCGATATTTTTGGATGTTACATAAAAAATATATAGTACTATTTAAATAAACTTTAAAGGGTAAATCATGCTGGATTCATAAAGTCTTTCAAAGTCCTTTAGTGTTACACGCATGACAATGATATGTTCTCTTTTCATGTGTTATCATTGACCCAAATCTCGAGGACCGTGAATAGCAGCAACAACTATGATATGAACTTCGCCCCATTTCAACTTCACAAACTGCACGCCAAACGACGTGCCCACATACACACTTGGTGAAGGGTAACACTTAGATTTAAATCCTCAGAAACTCGTGAATTTTAGTTCAGCTTTATTATTCAGGATTAGGCTGTTTTGGGGCTTGTGTAATTATACAGATCATGCTAGATGCATGACTAAAATTTCAGCAATTGGGTCGGTCCTGAATATGCATAAACCGGTGTGAACTAGGTTTGTATCAGCGCGCTTAACTTTTGAGTTTAATAAAACACACTTTATCGAGAAAATAATGGTATGCGGACATCATCATAAAAAAGAGGTAGAGTGATGTTTTGCCTCTTGAGTGTATATCCTACCTTATTTTAAAATACATCTTTGATATATTTTGAAATATTAAAAGGTAAAATTTGTTAGAGTATATATCTGTATATTGTAGTTTCCCCATATGTTAGTGGGCTTCCTGCATATTTGCACCTGTACATGTACTACATATTGTGGCCTTTGGCCCTCTGGTAATACAACAAGCATATTGCCCTAACATGGTATTAGAGTCCAGAGTCTCAAGTTCGAGTCCTGACTTTCACAATTTATTCTAAAAAATTATCTCCTCTCCCCTCTCCTCGCAGCCGCAGCCCGCCCCGGCCCTCTGCCGCCGCCGCTACCTCTTTGCCTCTGACTCTACACGTGTTGATTTGTCTTTTAGTTTTCTCGACGTGAGAGGGGGTGTTGAATGACTTATCTTTTCGTTTTCTCGTCACACGTGAGAGGGGGTGTTGAAGTGTATAAGTAGATTACCTAGCCCTTTCCATCAGTTCGGACTTTTGGGTCAAGTGGCTAGTGCATGAAGCTTGATCTGACTGACTACACTCAGTGGATAGATGAGGATTGCCGTGCCTGGAACCCTTTTTTTGTCCGGCGCGCCCAAAACCGTTTGGGTGACGCGACTGGAGATGCTCTTAGGGACGTTAAGATAAAAATGTTTTCTTTTCGATGTAACTTCTAGTTTTGTTCGTGTGCCTTCTATTTTCTTCAATCTGATGTACAAAACAAAAGTGCATCTCTAAGTTTGTATGCATACTATTCTTCCTGCAGATTGACACATGGTTTAACGTGCAGATCCAAGAATCATTTCCCTGTATGATGCATACACAAATAAAAGATTATCAGCATTGGAGTGCTGAAATTATAAGATTTTCCTATAAATTTGGCCATTCAGTTTGGCTTAGTGCAGCTAGCTTCGTCTGTTCAGAGATTGAGAGACAGGCGACATTACATGCGCCAATCTGCAAACCTATTGCTAGTGATAAGTGATAATCAGCAACGTATCTTTCTCAATTGCAGTATGGTGATGCCGCCTGGGCAAAAATCAATCTAGAAGAGCCTCGACCTTGCAATATCGCAAAGTTCATGTCCTCGTTCATATGACAGGATCTCTGCTGCCTCTGTTGAAATAAAACGGCCTCGTTTCATTTCAGCCCCGGAATCTATCGTATGGACTGTGGAGTATATGGACAGTTGGGCAGGTATCAGATCTGTAAATTTGTGCTGGGGGCCTTGTCGCTGCTGAAGCTGATGTTCCTGGAGAGCACTAAGCTCGTAGGCTCCTGGCTGTTGTTGGTCGACAGAGCAATGTCTGTGCCGGATGACTTGCTTGGCGCGCTGTCGCAGCTGTCCAATGGGCTCTTGGACGATGGGTATGGCCCGACGGTACAAACTCTGCGGAAGACATATGAAATCTGGTTCAACGACAGATGCTATGAATGCAACAAGTTTTTCAGCAGCATTCAAACACCACTGCTTGCAAAGTACTCCTATGATCACTGAAAACAAGATTCGATTCATACCTTTCCTTCCGCTTCTCCAAGAATCGGGCAAGTGATGCTTTACGGGCTTGAGGGACAGCTGAAACAAGAACATAAATCAGCATATGTGTAAAACTTTCCTAGGCACGATCTCGCAGTCCGAACTGAAATGCGGACCGAGCAATGGACAGTGCAGGCAGGTATATGTACCCCTTGGCGTAACAGCCGCTGCAGCAGCAGCAGAAATCGCCTGCTGCAGTGGTTCAGCCGTGGATGCCTGGCTTGCTAGAGGAACAGCCGACGGCACGTCTGAAGATGCCGGGCCTGCGCTCTCATTGTTAGAGCTCGACGTGCTCTTGGAGAGAGCCATGGGTTGTGGCACGACAGGGGCTGGGCTAGAAATGGCAGACACACGAGGCACAAAGGTCTCTGGTTTCTGGATTGTAATAATCTTCATTGCAGGCGAAACCTCAGGTGCTGCGAACCTCGCATCGGCGGAAACTGGCGAATCGGATTTATGCACTGTGCTTGGAATAATAGATGCCCTGCTAGCTTGGACCAGTAGTTCATGCGCCTGGCGTAGTTAAAACATAATGATCAGTAAACATACCTACGGCACCAAATAAAAAAAAAGTTCCATTCATTCATCATAGAGGTATTACCTTCTCCATCGGGACGTCGAATACATTCACGGCGCCGTTATAGAATATGGTCATCCGCGTAGCCTCTGGGTTTCGCAGGTCCCTTTCAGTGTCAACCATCCACTAATTTGTCAGCACAATTTCTTTTGCCATAAAGAGCGACTATTTATTATGAAATCGTTCCAAGGGTGGATTATCCAGCATTAGTACCTTGGACCGTAGACACCAACTGTAGAGCTAGGCACGGGGCTGTTCATCATGAGATACTGGTTCTTGAACGGGACACCACCTGCGGCAGCAACACTCGGTAGGCTCTGCACCCTGAGCACGGGGTGGTTCCCCGAATTGAACTGCATCGGGTGGTGAAACGGCCTGGATCCAGCTTGTGCTACTCCTAGATGATGACGAGCGGGCACGTCGTAGGAATCGACGCCATGCGCGTGCGCTACAGCGGCGGCGTACTGCTGCGGGCTGACACGGCCGTCGAATCCGAACTGACTCTGCAAAAGCAAGACCGAGCATGTCAGAGTGCTGTTCTGCAGTAGCATGTGAATGGCATGAACATGACGGTTTCAGGTGGGAGGTGAGACAGACCTGATGATGATGGGGCGTGACGACGGCCGGCTGCTGCTGCTGCTGCCGGAACGCGGAGAACGAGTCCCTGGTGCCCTCCGCCGATGGCCTGAATGACATGAACGCCGGAGTGGCGCCGGCCTTGGCCTGGTACTGCCAGTGCGTGGCGGGCGGCGCTGCTCCTCCCAGGTAATCTGAAGAAACGGACAGCCCAATTCGTTCAGCGGTGGAAACATCAAGCGCAGCTTGTACATGCTGCAGAACGTAAACATACTAATAATTCTAGTGAATTGGAAATCAGTAAATCATGCACGTTGTTGGCACATGAAATTGTCGTTAACGGTGGGTTGGAACAGCTAATTGGCGGATGGAAATTACAGAAAAGTAAAGGACGAAGAAATAGGTATGGAAGCAAGAAGGAAAGGAAAGGAGCTGGTTTGCCGCGCTATCATTATCAGCCCAAATCCGCAGCCGCACAAACCACGGATCACGAGTTGAAGAAAATTAAAAAGAAACCGCGTATCGCGTGCCGAATTCCAATTGCCCAAGCAAGGAGGAACTCATCGACGATCATCGCGAGATACATACAACTGCGCGCAGCTAACGAATCAGTGGTATGACGCGGCGGAGCGAAGAGGGAGGGCACCGACCTGATTCGGGCTTGCCGCCGGCGTCCTCCATCTGGGGCTCCTCCTTGGTCCTCCCAATCGCGCCGAGGAAGTCCCTCTCCATGGTAGAACCGGAGAGAGAAAAGAGAGGCGGTCTGAAGAATCTGTTGGCACCCAAGCCTACCTGTGATCTCTTTCTCTCTATCTCTCTACTTCTCCTCGGCTTGACTTTTCTTCCCCCCACTGCTGCTTTCCTCTTTTCGTTTCCTAAAAATGTTGTCTCCCGCTCCCTGGCTTCCTACCTTATTTATTCGCGAGATTTAGGAAAAGGAAATACATATAGTAATATGGAGGTTGATGGGAGGGAGGCATGATTAGTTTTTTTTTTTTTTGAAAATGGGAGGCATGATTAGTTAGTTAATCACTGGGCCCAATAAATAAAGAGATGGGCGCTGGATGGCGTCGGGGTCGGGCCCCGCACCGCCCACGTGCTCCTGCACATGCGCGACGGCTCAGCCCAAATCCAAATGACGTGCGGGCCCGAGCACTTGAATCGAGCCGCTTTTGCTGAGCTGCCGGTGGGCCCGCGCACCACGTGCGCGAGGGGTCGACACGTGCCCCACGAGCACACGAGCCAAATTGCGTCGAGGACCCTGGATTCTCTTATCTGTGGGCGGGCGGGCGGTGGGTCCCACGCGGTATGTAGAATAAGAATTGTGTCACGAGCTGGGGTTAGTGGGGTGCCGTGTCGCTGCAGTTCAGTATACTAGACTATTCTTCTCTTCTCTACTCTCTTTCTGCTGGATCTTATATTCTTTGATGAGCCTTTGAGTCTTTGACCCACCACCATGTGCGCACGATCGATCGTTTTTCTTTTTCTACTTTTCTCTGCTTCGCTAGATTTCCCCTTCTTTTCTTTCGGCCAATCACAGCTCTATGCTTATGCTTGTGGACTGGCAGTATTTGTTTATTGGGATGACTTTCGTGGTTTGCCAGGGGCCCAGTTTCTGCCACAAACAGGAGACGCCAACTATGTTGAATAGTAGTATTACATTATCTTCACCTGACCTGTTTCACAGCGATTCCAATAACGATTTAAGGGCTCGACGCCGTTTTTTTAGGTCAAATCGGTGTGCTCTAAAACTAGCCAACCAATTTTACAAACTATCAACCTTCGTGAGATTAAAAGAATCATCGGTAAAAAAATAAGAGATTTGAAACAGATGGTGCATTTCTGCACACCCTCGCACCATCGATGCCACCAACTTTTTCTTCATGCAACAGTAAACTAGATAAACCTTTCGCCGAAAGAAAGGACAGATAGAGAGATAGCGGATCCCCTTGCGTAGACTCTAGAAGGAACAAACATTTTAGTCTCCTCTAAGTTGATCCTCACTTGGTATCTCACTGATCTCACACAAGCCATCGTGAGAGAAACCCATCGTTCCGCAAAGCCCAATCTCGTCATCATATTTTCCAAGAAAATCGACTCCGCACCGTCATAGACTTTATACATGTCCAGTTCAGCCGCATAGTACCCTCTTAATCATGCTCTCTTATTTCTTATAGAATATACACACTCATAAGCCACTACAACATTATCAGCAATGAGATGGCCTAGGACAAAAACAATTTGCATAGATGATATCACATCATGAAGGACGTCCTTACAGAGCCAACATCTTAGAAGTAATTTCTATATCACGTTGCAAAAGCTTATGGGTTTTGTGTGTGTGACTAATTCAGGGTCATCAACCTTGGATATTAAAACCATTGTAGTATTATTCCAGCCATCCGGGATAATTCAGTATTAAGTGCATTTAAGACTTGTTGCGTAATTTCTTCTCCGCACACTCCCAAAATTTCTTGTACGAGTATAGCTAAGGGTGGAATCGAGCGGAGCCGAGCCGGCTCGTGGCTCGGCTCGACCAGGCTCGTGAAATCTCGAGTCAAGACTGGCTCGGCTTGCCACTGAATATTCCTCAGAAATAGGGCTCGAGGCTTAGCACGGTGGGCTCGCGAGCATGTCGTCACAGCCCAACTAATCCCGAGCGCACACCTCCCACTACGCGATTCCTCTCCGGTTTCGTTTCGCCGCCGCCAGTCTCCATCGACGATGGGCTGCCACCATGGCACCACCAACACCGATCATCGCGACATCTTCCCATATTCCCCGCACATGGTTCCCCTCCCGCCATCTCTTCCAGATCCCCTCGGATGCACACGGCGCCACGCATCTCGGGTAATTAGAGCATCTCCACCGGCGCTCCCAATAGCTCTATTGGGATTCTAGTGAGAGAAAACGACCGCACCGGCGCTCCCATAAAGCGCCGGCATATTCTGGAGCCCCATAAAAGCGTCGACGCGCCCAAAAGGATCCCTATGCCAAGGGTTTCGATCGGGGGCGCCGGCACCAAATTTCTGCTCAAAAGATGCTCATTGGTCCACATGCAGTGAAAGCCTCTCCAAAGATTCTCCTCTCTCCTATTTTTTCTACTCACACATACTTTCCTTTAAATGCATGCATGTGCTATTGGAGCTGTGTTATGGGGGTCACCGGTGTGAAACACACTTTCCCATAGCACATATACTGCTGCCGGCGCGCCCCATATTTTGGTGTCGGCGCAGCTGCCGGTCATTTTATAGGACCCACCAGAGAGCATCTCCACCGGCGCCCCCCAAATAGTCGCCGGTAGAGACGCCGACACTTCCGTATGGAGGGCGCCGGCACTGCATCCTCTATTTGGGGGAGCTGTTCCCACACCGGCGCCCCCAAAGAGGCAGCCCCGATAGAAGTTTTTTACATAAACTAAATATGTATACTTAGAGTTTCATTTTAATGTCATTCAGGATCGAGGAATGAATAATATTTTGGGCAAATCCGAGTAAAATATTATTCACTCCTCGACCCCGGATGATATTTGAAACCTGCTTATCTCTAGCCTACTACCTACTGGTCACCCGGCTCTGTGGAGATGGACGATCGACCGGAGCTCTCTCCCATGCTCTCTCCCTGGTCTCTCCGCTGCTCCTCCGCCGTCGATCCCCCGCTGCTCTCCCCGCCACGAACTTCAAGTAGGCGGCTCTATCCGCGGCCACCGCCTCCTGACGCAGCTACTGCTCCAGCTCCTCCCGCTGCTGATGGTGATCCAACTCCTGCCTCTGTAGCCGAAGCTACATCTCCGCCAAACGTCGCCCCTCGTAGACTTCATCCTAACGGTGCGTCTCCTCCCGCTGCAACCGCCGCAGCGCAAGCTCTTCCCACCCCTTCTGCTGGCGCTCCTCCCACCGGCGCTGGCTCAGCGCCTCCACTGCCGCCGCACCTCCAGAAACTCCGGCCGCTTCTCCTCCTCCCGCTGCCATCGCTCCGCCTCCTCGAGCGCCAGCCGCTCCTCCTCCTCCCGCTGCCGCTGCTCCGCCTCCCACCGTGTCTTCCGCTGCCCCCGCGCCTCCTCGCACTCCCGCCGCTCCGCCTCCTGGCCCTGCCGCTCGTCCGCGACATGGGCCTCTACGGTCGTCGCTAGCGCCGCCTCCTCCCATGCCTCGTACTCTGCGAGCTGCGGGTCCGTCTCCACGACTTCTATGGCCGCCTCTAGCGCCGCCTCGTCCCACGAATCGAACATTGTGCTATTTTTCTAGGGTTTTTGCACCAACGAGGCGGGGGAGAAGGGATAATATAGACCGGCGGGAGAATTTCCCGCGCGGCGTCGCAGCGGGAGAGTTTCCGGCCCAGCGTCGTGGCGGTAAAATATCTCGCGCGGCGTCACGGCGTCACTGATAGGCGGCTCCCACGCCCAAAATTTTCCGCCTCGCGAGGAGCTGGCGCGCCCGATTCGCGCCCTTGGCCAAGGGGCCGTCACGGGGTTGCCTGCGCTTCTTTTGGGCTCGGGAATGCACCTGCGCCGTTTAGGGCGCGCCGGTGTGAGCCCATTTTCGCACCCGGCCCACAAATCGCTATCGGGGTCGCGGGCGCGGTGAAGATGCTCTTAGGGCCGTGTTGCTGGTCGTGCATCGCCTGCCGTCCGGTTGCAGCCTCTTCGCCTGGCTGCTTTTCCTCCGGACACTACTAGGGCGCGTTTGGTAGACTGCATGCCCCTTGGCTCGCATCGGCCTAGCTTTTTTCGGCCCGTTTGGTTTCCTGGTCCATGCCGCGTTGTTGCAGGAACCGGTTCTCGAAGCACCCTCGGACCAGGCCCTGGAGGAACGCCCAGTTCGGCCGTTTCTAGCGAGCCACCCCCGTTTCCGCAGAAGTGGAGAACGCGGCGTCCTCGCAGAGCCACCGCGGGATATGGCGGGAGCTCGCGCGGGACGGCAAAATCTCGGCGCCATGAATTCGGTCACCGCGCTTGAATTTTCGCCACCGTATATAGGGGCGGCTCTCTCACCGGCAAATCCAAATCCCCCATTTCACCGCTAGAATCTATTCTTAGCCTCTATAGCTAGTTAAATACTCTACAAATAGAGTTCGTGATAAGACTAGACTACGAGTCATTCTTCTGGAGTTTATTTGCAGTGTTACCTCATTGTAAAGTAGGAGGCTGTGATGATCTTATGTAACAGAGTTAATGTTGTAATTCTATAGACATGCCTTGGACCCGCATATGTTTATGTTGTACCACTCTGAGCGATATAATACTAGTGGAACTGTGTTTCATTGGTGTTATATCAGACTTGCATACTACACCATGCAGTGGTATGCCGGGTCACCACAGTTGGTATCAGAGAAAATGCTTTGACCCTAGGATTAAAACCTTTAAAGGAGACCCATAGGTTTGGTAGTGTCTATAGGAAGTTGTCTTAGGTAAACCAAATATTCTTATGACTTGAGATGGATATTCACTTGAGAATAATCCTGACACACTTGAGTCAATCCTCCCTAGTTATCCTTCCTAAGTAAAGTTAGTTAGCTTATCCCAAACATATAGTACCATTGAAGTCTTAAAACAATAGATGAGTAGATCACAGTTGGTATACAATACATGGTAGTCCAAAGAGAGGATACAACCATAAGGAAGATATCCTATTGGAAGATGTGTACCAACACATGTTATAGTTAAGTAAGAATTATTCAGAACTGTAATAGGAACGATATCAAGTGATAAAGATAAGTATATTAGGAAGATATCCCACTAGAAGGTGTATACCAAGATAAGTAACGAGTAAGTAAAATTTATCCAGACTTGTAAAACAAGTGATAGTAAGTGATACATACAAGTTATGTGAGGTAGTATAGACCATGATGAGTCAATCATGGGAGGTAAGGAAGAGATATAGAAATCAAATATGTATACTTCCATGGTAGGGATAGTAATCATATAAGATTCATCTGAGAATAATTATGTGATGGACTATAACATCATAAATAATTAAGAGGAGTACAATAAGAAGTCAGGTAGAGCAAGATTTGTGTTCCAAAACCATGGGAAATGTGTCAAGTACATCAGAACCCTAATTACATGGTATGAACACATGGAAGTATAGGAGCTATATTCCAATAGTTATGTGTTTAGAGTAACGATGTTGGAACCTAAAGATATCATATGAGGTATTCCTCAAGAAAAAGGGAAGCTAAATTAGTACTTCCAAAGAAAATTAGGTTAACCTTAGCTATCGACCACTTTGTTTGAAGTTTATCCCATTGCAAATGTACAATTAAGGTAAAGGTTGAGACAAATAGTAGAATCCCATATATTCGTGCTAAGTATCACGATACAAACCTATATTATGTGGTGTTATATACTACACATCTCAGCCTGATGTTTAGAGATGTCTTACTCAACAATCATATTCAGGCTTATGATGGTGTGTATTATAAGCACAAAGTTGAATCTTCTTGGATTTCTATTGGATTTTCATTGTTTGACTAGATCCATACATGAAGTTTGACTTTGGTATGCAAATGCATGTTGCAATATCAAGTTCCTACTTGATGTTATAGATCTAGAGGGTAATAGTATTCGTGTGAGGAAGTGACGAATTCTGAAGAATTTGAAGATAAGATAAAGGTTCCTCAGAAGAAGGTAGTAAAATTGTGGGAAGCAACCACAATACTCTGAAGGAAGCGCCAATCAAAATTCATGCTTTACCTCAACAGAGGAGTACTTTTGTACATAAGAAGCATGAAGGTGAGAAATATAATGATTATGGTGAAGCTGAAGCTGATCCATAGTCAATATAGAAGAGGGAATGCATGGAAAATCACTTAGGATACTATATTCATAGTGTCAGCTAGTGGTTCTCTTGCAAAATAAACCCTAAATGAAGGAAGATGATATATGAAATCATAGCAGATATAAGAAGACCACAGTTGGTATCAGAAGACCACAGTTGGTATAGGATCAATACTGCGAGATAGAGTAGAAGATGTCCCAACCAATTGGTCAAAACCTATAATAAAGTACACTTTTAGATAACAAATAGCCACAACTGGTATCAAGTAGTTCGTAATTGGATTATCTGTACCAAGAAGTTGTGAACAAATAAAATTTTGTTAGCCAAATAACAATGACCTATAATCATTTAGTCGAAGGATTCATATTGGATGTCCACAATTGAGTGGATACACCCAAACATTCTTCGCAAGATCTTAGAAGAGTACAACACATAAGCTAGACCAAGACCAATATTCTAACCATAAGTCCAATGGTGGAAGAAAAGGAGTTAAAGACCATAAGTAAACTCTAAGGGGTAGAGTAAGGATTGAGTTGGATGTACAATAACTCAATATTTTAAGCTAGATAGAAGCAGAAGGTCTGAACTGAGAGGAAGTTCGATCTTATTTTAATAATATTGTTGAACATTACTTTCAGAAGGATGTCAGACCAGAAGCCGAGGTTCATACCTCGAGGAAGTAAGAAGTGGACTATAACTTGAGAAAGTGAGTAATATTTACTCAGAAGTACGAGAGCTCAAGTAAGCTAAGTTTAATGAAGTTGGACGAAGGAAATACCGTAGACTAATAAAGCCCAAGATGGCCAAAGAATGAAGAAGATTGACCATATCAAAACTAAATGCTAATAGAATGATTCCTTTTATGGAACCTAAAGAACCCAAAATAGTTATAGGTATCAACTATAAACCATGATTGGATGGACTAAATGAGTCTAATCCATTCGTAGGGAAATAAACCATCACGACGATAAGTACCTTACTAAGGGCCATTATTGCAGTTTTGGTAGTAAGGGAAAACAAAGACCTATTTTTACCAATTAGGAGTATGTTATCAAATTAGTCCTTAGTTAAGACTATCAGCACCAGAAGATGTCCCAATCATTGAATCTTCAATGGGAAAGGAAACAAGATTATATTATTGAAAGAAATCATGGAAGTAAAGTAAGAAGCCATGGTTCAGAAACAAACCCTAATGGATTCCAGGAAGAATCTGGACAAGGGATATATTCAAATATATCCAAAAGGATCACCATGGAGTTCGAGAAAAGTTGTAGTCTATACAAGTCAGATCCACACTCCGAAACGTGAGAGAGTTCAAACTTCGAGGACGAAGTTTAGTTTAAGGGGTAGAGACTGTAATATCCCAGGTATTGGGGTTACAAAAATAGAGGAAATAGATGTGTGCATTGCATTCATGCATAGAAAATCTGGGGAATTTTTGCGCTTTAAAGTAAAACAGATCCACGATGGCCGAAGTTTCACTTGACCTTGATGGAATTGAAGTAGATCATCAAGCCAAGTGCTATAAACCTCAATGTGACTTTGTTAAAACCTTGTTTTGGGAAAAGATGATTTGATCTAAGGGTGGAATTAAAACCAACACTAGAACATATGAATCAAGGATCAACTACTTGATCTTATTTAAGATCACAACATGGTATTCTTTGCCATAACATATGAACATCCATTTAATTGAAAATCAAGTAACAATAAATGAAGAAACTATTCTTCACTTATCTTCTCCATGTACTAAGACTAATCTATGATCCTACCATGAAACCTCATGGTATTCACTCCACTTCCACATTGGAATTATAACAAGGAGATCCACTCCAGTAGTATATATTCCTCTCTATTACAAATAGCTCTACATCAAACCTAAAGAGGTGAGAGTCCTATTTTATTTAAGGAAGCAATGACAAACCTTGAGGCAAACCTTGGATATAAATATCCATATGATCAAAACATTATCTTCAAGAGGAACCCTAGAGTATTATTCAAGACATTCCTTAGAGAGAGAAACCATATATGTTAAACATAGATATTGATGATCACATCAACCTCTATGGAGCCTAACCTTAGGTTAGTATTAAAGGCCTTCCCAAATGAGAGAGACCAATCATACTAATTCTAGCTTGAACTATTTAAGAATCAAGGACAACCTTTGAACTAAAGTATTAGGAACCACCATTTCATCTTGGAGTGGTGAGGTACCCTATTATCACATGGAATAATACCATATCCATGAATTGATAAGGTGAGGAAGAGACTAACCCAATTAAGCTAGACAAATGGAACCTGAGCCTAGATACCTAAGGAGATATTAGGAGTACACCATAAAACCTAGAATAAACCATTCCTATATGAGAGAACTCAAGTTATGGTGTTATACTCCAGATAATTGAGGCAACACTTAAATTTAAGGTAGAGAACTATCTATTTGTCTTGACTCCTACTGGTTCGATTAAACCTTGGTTTCTTACTGAGGGAAACTTGCCGTTGTGCGCATCACACCTTCCTCTTGGGGTTCCCAACGGACGTGTCAACTACACGCATCAAGCAAATTTACGGCGCCGTTGTCGGGGAGATCAAGACACGCCTGCAGGGGAGTCTCCACTTCTCAATCTCTTTACTTTGTTTTTGTCTTGCTTTATTTTATTTACTACTTTGTTTGCTGCATTATATCAAAACACAAAAAAATTAGTTGCTAGCTTTACTTTATTTGCTGTCTTGTTTGCTATATCAAAAAACACAAAAAAATTAGTTTACTTGCATTTACTTTATCTAGTTTGCTTTATTTACTATTGCTAAAATGGCTACCCCTGAAAATACTAAGTTGTGTGACTTCACTAGCACAAATAATAATGATTTCCTATGCACACCTATTGCTCCACCTGCTACTACAGCAGAATTCTTTGAAATTAAACCTGCTTTACTAAATCTTGTCATGAGAGAGCAATTTTCCGGTGTTAGTTCTGATGATGCTCGCTGCCCATCTCAATAATTTTGTTGAACTATGTGAAATGCAAAAGTATAAAGATGTAGATGGTGACATTATAAAATTAAAATTGTTTCCTTTCTCATTAAGAGGAAGAGCTAAAGATTGGTTGCTATCTCTCGCCTAAGAATAGTATTGATTCATGGACTAAATGCAAGGATGCTTTTATTGGTAGATATTATCCCCCTGCTAAAATTATATCTTTGAGGAGTAGCATAATGAATTTTAAACAATTAGATAATGAACATGTTGCTCAAGCTTGGGAAAGAATGAAATCTCCGGTTAAAAATTGCCCAACCCATGGATCGACTACTTGGATGATCATCCAAACCTTCTATGCAGGACTAAATTTTTCTTCGCGGAATTTATTGGATTCAGCTGCTGGAGGTACCTTTATGTCCATCACTCTTGGTGAAGCAACAAAGCTTCTTGATAATATGATGGTTAATTACTCCGAATGGCACACGGAAAGAGCTCCACAAGGTAAGAAGGTAAATTCTGTTGAAGAATCCTCTTCCTTGAATGATAAGGTTGATGCTATTATGTCTATGTTTGCGAATGATAGGACTAATGTTGATCCTAATAATGTTCCATTAGCTTCATTGGTTACCCAAGAAGAACATGTTGATGTAAACTTCATTAAAAATAATAATTTCAACAACAATGCTTATCGGAACAATTCTAGTAATAACTATAGGCCATATCCTTATAATAATGGTAACGGTTATGCTAATTCTTATGGGAATTCTTACAACAATAATAGGAATACACCCCTGGACTTGAAGCCATGCTTAAAGAATTTCTTAGTACACAAACTGTTTTTAACAAATCTGTTGAGGAAAAGCTCAATAAAATTGATATTCTTGTTTCTAGAGTTGATAGTCTTGCCTCTGATGTTGATCTTTTGAAATCAAAAGTTATGCCTAATAGGGATATTGAAAATAAAATTGTTACTACAGCAAATGCCATCCAAGTTAGAATTAATGAGAATATAAGATTAATGGCTGAACTGCGTGCTAGGTGGGATAGAGAAGAAAATGAAAAACTAGCTAAAAAGGAAAATGTAGCTAAAGTTTGGACTATTACCACCACTAGGAATGCTAATGATTCATATGTTGCTGCACCTCCTACTATCAATGGTAAAATAATTGGTGTTGGCAATGCTTCTACTCCTAGTGCAAAGCGCGCAAAATTACTCGAAACTGCTAAAGCTACTGAAACTGCTTGTGATAAAGCTGCTGAAATTTTTTCCAACCTTGGGGATGATAATCCCATTGCTTTAGATTGTAATGATTTAGATTTTGATGATTGCCACATCTCTGAAGTTATAAAGTTCTTGCAAAAACTTGCTAAGAGTCCCAATGCTAGCGCTATAAATTTGGCTTTCACAAAACATATTACAAATGCTCTCATAAAAGCTAGAGAAGAGAAACTAAAACTTGAAACTTCTATTCCTAGAAAGCTAGAGGATGGTTGGGAGCCCATCATTAAAATGAGAGTCAAAGATTTTAATTGTAATGCTTTATGTGATCTTGGTGCAAGTATTTACGTTATGCCAAAAAAGTCTATGATATGCTTGACTTGCCACCATTGAAGAATTGTTATTTGGATGTTAATCTCGCTGATAATGCTAAAAAGAAACCTTTGGGGAGAGTTGATAATGTTCATATTATGGTTAACAATAACCTTGTTCCCGTTGATTTTGTTGTCTTGGATATTGAATGCAATGCATCTTGCCCCATTATATTGGGAAGACCTTTTCTCCGAACCGTTGGTGCTACTATTGATATGAAGGAAGGTAATATTAAATATCAATTTCCTCTCAAGAAAGGTATGGAACACTTCCCTAGAAAGAGAATGAAGGTACCTTATGATTCTATTATTAGAACAAATTATGATGTTGATGCTTCATCCTTCGATGTTACTTGAGAAACACTTTCGCGCCTAGGCGAAAGGCGTTAAAGAAAAGCGCTTATGGGAGACAACCCATGTTTTTACTCCAGTATTTTTGTTTTATATTTGTGTCTTGGAAGTTGTTTACTACTGTAGAAACCTCTCCTTATCTTAGTTTTATGTTTTGTGGTGCCAAGTAAAGTCTTTGATAGAAAAGTAAGTACTAGATTTGGATTACTGCGCAGTTCCAGATTTCTTTGCTGTCACGAATCTGGGTCTATCTCCCTGTAGGTAGCTCAGAAAATTACGCCAATTTACGAGCATGATCCTCAGATATGTACGCAACTTTCATTCACTTTGAGCATTTTCGTTTGAGCAAGTCTGGTGGCCTAATAAAATCCATCTTTACGGACTGTTCTGTTTTGACAGATTCTGTCTTTTATTTCGCATTGCCTCTTTTGCTATGTTGGATGAATTTCTTTGATCCATTAATGTCCAGTAGCTTTATGCAATGTCCAGAAGTGTTAAGAATGATTGTGTCACCTCTGAACATGTGAATTTTTATTATGCACTAACCCTCTAATGAGTTGTTTCGAGTTTGGTGTGGAGGAAGTTTTCAAGGGTCAAGAGAGGAGTATGATGCAATATGATCAAGGAGAGTGAAAGCTCTAAGCTTGGGGATGCCCCGGTGGTTCACCCCTGCATATATTAAGAAGACTCAAGCATCTAAGCTTGGGGATGCCCAAGGCATCCCCTTCTTCATCGACAACATTATCAGGTTCCTCCCCTGAAACTATATTTTTATTCCGTCACATCTTATGTACTTTGCTTGGAGCGTCGGTTTGTTTTTGTTTTTTTGTTTTGTTTGAATAAAATGGATCCTAGCATTCACTTCATGGGAGAGAGACACGCTCCGCTGTAGCATATGGACAAATATGTCCTTAGGCTCTACTCATAGTATTCAAGGCGAAGTTTCATCTTCGTTAAATTGTTATATGGTTGGAATTGGAAAATGATACATGTAGTAACTCTAAAATGTCTTGGATAATTTGATACTTGGCAATTGTTGTGCTCATGTTTAAGCTCTTGCATCATATACTTTGCACCCATTAATGAAGAAATACTTAGAGCTTGCTAATTTGGTTTGCATATTTGGTTTCTCTAGAGTCTAGATAACATCTAGTATTGAGTTTTGAACAACAAGGAAGACGGTATGGAGTCTTATAATGTTTACCATATGACTTTTATGTGAGTTTTGCTGTACCGTTCATCCTTGTGTTTGTTTCAAATAACCTTGCTAGCCTAAACCTTGTATCGAGAGGGAATACTTCTCATGCATCCAAAATACTTGAGCCAACCACTATGCCATTTGTGTCCACCATACCTGCCTACTACATGGTATTTATCCGCCATTCCAAAGTAAATTGCTTGAGTGCTACCTTTAAAATTCCATCATTCACCTTTGCAATATATAGCTCATGGGACAAATAGCTTAAAAACTATTGTGGTATTGAATATGTACTTATGCACTTTATCTCTTATTAAGTTGCTTGTTGAGCGATAACCATGTTTACGGGGACGCCATCAACTATTCTTTGTTGGATATCATGTGAGTTGCTATGCATGTCCGTCTTGTCCGAAGCAAGAGAGATCTACCACCTTCATGGTTGGAGCATGCATATTGTTAGAGAAGAACTTTGGGCCGCTAACTAAAGCCATGATTCATGGTGGAAGTTTCAGTTTTGGACACATATCCTCAATCTCATATGAGAATAATAATTGTTGTCACATGCTTATGCATTAAAGAGGAGTCCATTATCTGTTGTCCATGTTGTCCCGGTATGGATGTCTAAGTTGAGAATAATCAAAAGCGAGAAATCCAAAATGCGAGCTTTCTCCTTAGACCTTTGTACAGGGCGGCATGGAGGTACCCCATTGTGACACTTGGTCAAAACATGTGCATTGCAAAGATCCGGTAGTCCAAGTTAATTAGGACAAGGTGCGGGCACTATTAGTATACTATGCATGAGACTTGCAACTTGTAAGATATAATGTACATAACTCATATGCTTTATTACTACCGTTGACAAAATTGTTTCATGTTTTCAAAATAAAAGCTCTAGCACAAATATAGCAATCGATGCTTTCCTCTTTGAAGGACCATTCTCTTTACTTTTATGTTGAGTCAGTTCACCTATCTCTCTCCACCTCAAGAAACAAACACTTGTGTGAACTGTGCATTGATTCCTACATACTTGCATATTGTACTTGTTATATTACTCTATGTTGACAATTATCCATGAGATATACATGTTACAAGTTGAAAGCAACCGCTGAAACTTAATCTTCCTTTGTGTTGCTTCAATACCTTTACTTTGATTTATTGCTTTATGAGTTAACTCTTATGCAAGACTTATTAATACTTGTCTTGAAGTACTATTCATGAAAAGTCTTTGCTTTATGATTCACTTGTTTACTCATGTCATTACCATTGTTTTGATCGCTGCATCCACTACATATGTTTACAAATAGTATGATCAAGGTTATGATGGCATATCACTTCAGAAATTATCTTTGTTATCGTTTTACCTGCTCGGGACGAGCGGAACTAAGCTTGGGGATGCTTGATACGTCTCCGACGTATCGATAATTTCTTATGTTCTATGCCATATTATTGATGATACCTACATGTTTTATGCACACTTTATGTCATATTCGTGCATTTTCCGGAACTAACCTATTAACAAGATGCCGAAGTGCCAGTTCTCGTTTTCTGCTGTTTTTGGTTTCAGAAATCCTAGTAACGAAATATTCTCGGAATTGGACGAAACGAAGACCCGAGGGCCTATTTTTCCACGGAGCTTCCGGAAGACCGAAGAACACACGAAGTGGGGCCACGAGGTGGCGACACCACGTGGCGGCGCGGCCCGGGGGGCCCGCGCCGCCCTATGGTGTGGCCCCCTCGTCCGGCCCCCGACTCGCCCTTCCGCCTACTTAAAGCCTCCGTCGCGAAACCCCCGATGCGAAAAACCACGATACGGAAAACCTTACCGAGACGCCGCCGCCGCCGATCCCATCTCGGGGGATTACGGAGATCTCCTCCGGCACCCTGCCGGAGAGGGGATTCATCTCCCGGAGGACTCTACACCGCCATGGTCGCCTCCGGAGTGATGAGTGAGTAGTTCACCCCTGGACTATGGGTCCATAGCAGTAGCTAGATGGTTGTCTTCTCCTCATTGTGCTTCATTGTTGGATCTTGTGAGCTGCCTAACATGATCAAGATCATCTATCCGTAATTCTATATGTTGTGTTTGTCGGGATCCGATGGATAGAGAATACCATGTCATGTTAATTATCAAGTTATTACACATGTGTTGTTTATGATCTTGCATGCTCTCCGTTTGTAGTAGAGGCTCCGGCCAAGTTTTTACTTTTAACTCCAAGAGGGAGTATTTATGCTCGATAGTGGGTTCATGCCCGCATTGACACTAGGACAAGTGACGAAAGTTCTAAGGTTGTGTTGTCGTCTGTTGCCACTAGGGATAAAACATTGGCGCTATGTCCGAGGATGTAGTTGTTGATTACATTACGCACCATACTTAATGCAATTGTCCGTTGCTTTGCAACTTAATACTGGAGGGGTTCGGATGATAACCTCGAAGGTGGACTTTTTAGGCATAGATGCGGTTGGATGGCGGTCTATGTACTTTGTCGTAATGCCCAATTAAATCTCACTATACTTATCATGCCATGTATGTGCATTGTTATGCCCTCTCTATTTGTCAATTGCCCGACTGTAATTTGTTCACCCAACATGCTTTTATCTTATGGGAGAGACACCTCTAGTGAACTGTGGACCCCGGTCCATTCTTTAATACTGAAATACAAATCTATCGCAATACTTGTTTTACTATTTTCTCTCGCAAACAATCATCTTCCACAGAATACGGTTAATCCTTTGTTACAGCAAGCCGGTGAGATTGACAACCTCACTCTGTTTCGTTGGGGCAAAGTACTTTGGTTGTGTTGTGCAGGTTCCACGTTGGCGCCGGAATCTCCGGTGTTGCGCCGCACTACATCCCGCCGCCATCAACCTTCAACGTGCTTCTTGACTCCTACTGGTTCGATTAAACCTTGGTTTCTTACTGAGGGAAACTTGCCGCTGTGCGCATCACACCTTCCTCTTGGGGTTCCCAACGGACGTGTCAACTACACGCATCAAGCACCACACCATTATGATAAACCCTAATAGTAACTATGACTGATGTTTACCTTACATACCATACTCCACTAAACCCTACTAGTGTGAGATACTTATGAACCATCCCATCCCATTTAAGAATCAACCATTCTTTACTTAATAGTAAAACCTAGACCACCTCAACCCTAATTGATATACTTCTTATTATTTAAGAAGTATGTTCTTCAAAAGTTATTCTTTTGAAATGAATTAGGAGTAGCCATCAACCCTGCTTATAAGGACCTATAAACCCTAGCTAGCTATCACCAACAAGATGAACCAATCTTGATAGCAACCTTATATGATTAAATTGCTTAGGATGCCTAGGTTTAACTCAACCTTACAAGCCCTAGGTGTCGATGAATCCAACATTGTTGTGATCCATCTAATATCTACTCAAGAACTAGTTGAAACCATAGTAAACCATAGAACCCCACAACCCTAATTATCATACTTGTTCTTTATTATAGAATATGTTCTTCAAAAGTTGTTCTTTTGAAGTATATAATAAATAACCATTAACCATGCCATAGAGTGCTAAAACCAACAATTGTTCATTACATGTTAGGATTATACCAATTCTCATTGATGTGTGCTTGTAATATTATTGTTGTGATATATTGCATTGCCTATTTATAATACCAAGTAATCAACCTTAATAAGAACCTTTTATGTGAATCACTCTAAAAGTGCAACACACCCTAAACAAATCATTTCAACTCACTAATCCTAAATCATCGGGGTTAGGTTACGTTTAGAACGATTGCATCTCATACTTATGCATTATTGCATCCTTGGCAATCTTTTAAACATCGTCCTTACCGGACGATGATGCTATTTCAGAATTTGGAGTTATTGCGTATTGAAGACCTTGTCTGCATAATCTTGCAGTCAAGAAAGGCAAGTTCATCGCTTGCTCATGTCATTTGAGTATTTTTACCAAATTACTTGTAAAGTACTATGTTTATCACTATTGCATAAAAAAGCAAAACCACTATTTTCATAACTATGAATATGACTATGTGGTGGGCAATGGAACCATGGATTGTGTTGATATGGTGGAGGTTCCATTGCAAGGGTTTATATCCATCTAGGATTAAACAACAAATGTCGTCCAGTGATTCTTGTGTTGTAATACCCGTGTTAACCATAAGATCTGGAGTGGGACGGAATAGTCAAAAGTGTTTCCACCTCTCGTTCATCAACAGATGCGCTTACCGTAGCAGTTGTATCTTGCGAGAACAACCGGAGGGTGGGGATCCCATTCTAATTCCCCACGGTAATGCGGTCTATGAGGGGTTGCAACGACCGGCGAAGGTATCAGGCCGTCGTGCCTGATAGTAGTCGAGGTCGGATGGTATCCTTGGACACGCTGGCCGGCGAGGACCCAAGGTCGGAATTGCAACAAAGGGTGGGTGTTCGAGGTAGCGGAGGAACATGATTGGCTAGACCTTATACCGGGCCTCACACCAAAGGAAGTGTGGACGGGAAGATCACCCGGTTGGCACCAAGGTTAAGATCTCTTATGGGTAAAGCAACACACCTATGCAGAGTGTAATGAATCGTGACCTGTCACTCGCTGTTCCGGGTTTTGGAACTGCGAACGCTGCCGGAAAGGAACTCCATGAAGTTCTAGTAAACCGGTGAAGGCAGACGGACATAGCTCTTCTGAATAAAAGCAACCTTTTGAAGAAATGGTTATGAAAACCTGCATTGGTATTAGACTTTCTGGTCTAATGTTGTAGCTAGTGCATTAAACACCTCTTTCCTATAATGAACTTGTTGAGTACGCTCGTACTCATCCCACTCTTAAATCCCCTGCTTAGATATGGAGGCATCGAAGGAGGATCTACAGTGTAACTCGAAGGCCGAGGAGTCAACAACTACTTCAAGAGACAGGACCCTGTCAGAGGAGTCAGATACCACATCCAACAAGAAGAAAGCCTAGTTTAGTCATAGAAGGGAACTAGCTTCCTAAACCTAGCTCCTATTTAGCTAGAATCTATTCTTAGCCTCTATAGCTAGTTAAATACTCTACAAATAGAGTTCGTGATAAGACTAGACTACGAGTCATTCTTCTGGAGTTTATTTGCAGTGTTACCTCATTGTAAAGTAGGAGGTTGTGATGATCTTATGTAACAGAGTCAATGTTGTAATTCTATAGACATGCCTTGGACCCGCATATGTTTCTGTTGTACCACTCTGAGCGATATAATACTAGTGGAACTGTGTTTCATTGGTGTTATATTAGACTTGCATACTACACCATGCAGTGGTATGCCGGGTCACCACATATATACTAACCCCTCGTGATGAATCTGTGATGCATCACGAAGTAGTTGCTTCGTTCGTGATGCATCGCCCACTAAGTACTAGTTGATGTGCAGTACCAGCATCTTTGCTGATGAACTGAATCTGATGTGTGCAGTTATTCAGTACTGGGTAATCTCACCACTCAAAATGAAGGGGTTACCACATCACTGAGCTATGTGCAACCAAATATGCTGTGGTTGCATGACCTGGGAAGAATGGGCTGGAAACGAGCAACCAAACGATGGGGCATGGGTTCCTTCTTCGGCGCGCAAAAGACCGCATAGTCTACCAAACGACCCGCCAAAAGTGATTTCAGTTGGAATTCGTATTTTTTTAGTGGTGAGAAGAAGCGATCTTGACAGTGGCGTTTGGGTTTGGGGGCAGAATTTCTGGGGCTTCCGGATGCGTTTTTCGCCTTTTGCAGTTCCTTTGCCAGGTCGATTGATACAATACCGGTCATAATTGGCTTGAGGTCTGTCATCAATTATGTTTACTTGAAAATTATAGGGTGTTACGTTCATTCTGGATTGTTTTTTTTTTGTTCTTCTCATGAGCGTTTGTCGGTACAAGTCAAGTGAGATTTGGTTTCAACTGTTTCTCATTCGAGACCATTTAAGCGATCATTCGTTTCACCAATTAATTAATTTTAAAATGTGAACTAGAATGCTTCCACTGAATACTTATGCAAGCGAATGGATGTCTGAACCATGGAAGCATGACGATCGTAAGGATGACAAAGCAACGAATTAACTCAGGATGAAATTGCAAAGAAATATATGGCGTTTACACAATTGTCTGACCACCATTTTGATAGTAAATCAGTGGGAAAGTTAACATGTTGAACTTATTACATTCACATAATGCTCACTGTCGGTACTTATCTAACATGATGATGGATTTATTCATGCTCAATTGTTAATTATGATCGTGAATTGTTACATTTTTAAGAAGCATTATGTGCTTTCTTACCGCACCGAGCTTTCGAGCCGGCTTGCGAGCTTCATCGAGCGGACTTGTCGAGCCTTGAGCCTTCATCGGAAGTTTTAGGCTTGGTTTGTGCGACTGTCGAGCCGAGCCTTGTCGAGCCTGAGTTGGGCCTCGGGCCTCGAGCCTCGAGCATTGTATCCACCCCTAAATACAGCATGAAGGCCATCCGAACCAGGAGCCTTGTAATCTCCAATACTGAAAATCGCTTTTTTCACATCCTCCATCGTGAATGGCCTCAGCAAAGTATCATTCATTTCATTAATAACATTGGCATGCATTTTATCTAACATAGCTTCAGCGAGACCCTGCACCTCTAACGAGAAAAGGTTAAGAGAATAGTCATGAATGAGAGGGCTTTTGCGGCTCAGTACCTTTCACCCAATCATCGTTACTATTTTTTTATTTCTTGATAAAATTCTTCTTCCATCTAGCCGAAAGAAAGAGGTATTATAATCGCTGAGTTGAAGCCAGTTGACTCGGGATCGCTGTAACCAATGCACTTCTTCTTGCTGTAGAGAGGGTGTTATTAGTACGTGTTTGTGATTTTCTTGAGTAAAAAGTGGAATCACTCCAAATTTAGCTATCATTGTATTTAGTTTGCCACTAATTTTCTACTTTGGTTTGAGCTCTAATTCCTTGGCTCTAGACTGGGTGTTAGTCTCATCAACTTACAAAATATATTCACAGAATTAAGTTCGCATATTTATTGAAACAATCCTTTACAAGAACATTCTTACAAAAACAAGATATTAATTATTTTGGCAAAAATTCCTAAGGCCATATATGAAGTGAGAGCTGCCCTGCACACACATAAATTTCAGGTGCATACATTTCATACACATATAAAAAAATTATGAGTACTACATATATAACTACGAGAAAAGGTCAAACAACAGTTGTCTCCATACACACAGGCATGACATAGCTAACAATCATCATTATTTTTACCATCAATAAGTGCGGGGCGAGGGGGCACCAGCACACAATGTCTTCAACTCACTATCTTCCATCTCGCAGCCTTCATCCACACATTGTCCGGTGCCCTTCAGTTTCACATTCAAAGTCATTTTCACCATCTTGAACCTAGCATTAGCCTTGCACCACTTTGCATAAGAGGCCTTGCATATATCAAAGATTGCGTTGAGAGCTTTCACAATCTTTTCTTCCTTTGATGTAATTGTGATGGTGTCGTAATCCTTCAAGGGTTGGAACAAGGTGTGGTGCATTTTAGGGTAAGAATTCATGAGGACAGGAGTAGTCACATATTTGATAAGAGCTTGAATATAAGGATCATAAGTTGGCACATACCTTCAATCACTACCATCTTCATCCCCTTATAAGGATAATCCATGACATAAATCTTGGGACAACCCTTGGTGTGGTGCATGAGGCTGGTGAGGGGACCAAGAATCCTAGTAGAGTCTCCAACCTTGGCACCAATGAATTGGCGATAAAGCTTGTGCATAACATCAAAGAAAGGAAGGACATTTCGAGTGTGGCCAAAAAATCCCTTTCCTATAGGATAGCAATCTGTGAAGCAATCCTTCTTCCCTTAGGTACCTGCATGAATCATAAGGTCGTGATTATCATGCATATTTTGGACTTTGTTGCCTAAAGCACGTTCAAAAACCTGGAAAGTTCCTTCTCCACCCTGGACATCCAAGTCATTGTTCCGCGCTCATCATCATGGAAGTGCACGGTGACATAAAATTGTTTCATAAGCTGGGGCCAAAAGTCATTCTTCATAGCCATTAACTTATACAGATCCAATTTTTCACAAGCTTCAACTACTACTTCAATAAAGGGCTGCGGGGGTTCCCCTGCGGTAGAAAAGGTTTCAAAAAAATCCTCGTTTTTCTTTACGTAGGTAAAATAAGCATCCTTATGAGGTACCACGAGAGGCACATTGGTCTCAAAGATATCATCATATATCTTCTCTTGAACATCATTCCAAAAGTTATCTCCGTATCATAGGGATTATTGTTTCTCTTCTCGTCTCATTCCTTGCGTGGCATGGTTCTGTAGTTCTTTTCGGTTGTTGGTTGAAACACTTTTATGGTAGTTTTTTTCATTGTTGGATTTCTTCACCAACTTTGCGCTGCACTTTTTTGAGGGAGCTGCATAAACTGTCACCCTTGTAGCTAGGCAGCCATCTTGCCTCCACGAACAGGAGCAGAAGCACGAACACCTGGAAATATATAGGTACGAGGAGGCACTGTAATAATATGGACAAGGAAGATAATATTTACTTGCTAAGACAGAATAATAGATGTACATGGGTTAAAATTGAGGAGAAAACTAAACTAAAGAAGCCCCTATTGTAAATACCGATGAACACTAGAAAATGTATTGTGTATTGACCACTGTGTGGGTCCGGCATGTTCGAGGAGGCATTTGGATGCGGGAGCGCTACAAATCATTACCAAACACACTACTTCGTTTAGGCCGATGCAGCCTCCGCGGTTGGATCGACTTCATTAGAAACGGCCCTCGCGGAAGGAGAGAATGAGCTGCGCATGGCCGCCTGACGATGGACTTGGCGATGACACAATAAAAATATTCATCCTCTTAGCAACTGATTGCTCCTGCGAGGCTTCAGTGGCTGCCTCGGTGGCATCAGATTTTGCAATGGTGTCGTGGAGATCACCGGCTTCCCATACTAAGATATCCTCCTCCGTGATGGGATTGTACCAACCGATCCTCAGTTGCGGCCCGGTGGCCCAATGGCATAGATGCCCCTAGGGCATCGAAGCGGTCACATGAAAGAGAAGGGTGGCGAGTTGTGAAAGCGCGGCCACCGCGGTGGAGAAAGTTTCATCTGCGCGGACTGTAATGTTAGCCCATGCGACTTCATCCCACAATCCCTCAATATCCAAAATGTGCGCTAGAGAGGCAACAATAAAAGCATCAATGCCCACAAATTAATGTGTTCTACAGTGCAACACATCTATGCATAAGATTCGGCTCTGATACCACTGATGAGTTCGTATCATAGAAAATAAAAATTTCTTGCTGCAAGAACGAACAAAAAACAAGATCCAATATACTAGAGGAGAGAAAGGAGATAGATTAGAGTATTACCCTTGAAAAACGAAAGCATTAACGAGGTCAGATCTCGTGAATGATGTAGTCTTCACTTGCCGATTTCAAAATCGCGGTGAAGATCCTTATGTTGCTGCAAGTGGGCATCGCCTACGTACTCGCACACAAGTATGGTGTCGGCGACGATGTCCTCTCCCCATTATAGTGGGGAAGCAGATGTAGTATATCCTCCGAGGAATCCCACCAGCATGACGGCGTGGTGGAGGTGGGGGTGGAGGAGAAATCCCGCAGTGGTTCGCCAAGCCTATGCAGGAGGGGAGGGAGGAGGAGAGACGGAGGCTAGGATTTGACTGCCCCTCCCCTTTAGGGCCGATGCATGGGGGGGGGGGGCTTGCCCCCCAAGTCCCCCTCCCTATTTTCTAGGGATTTGCACTTATCCCTTGCGGGTTCGCCGACTAGGCCTTAAGGGATGGTGTGCGTGGCCCATTAGGGTTGGGATGCACCCCCTAGAATCATGTGGCCCCTCCCGGGACAATGGGCCCACTAGTATCCCCTTCGAAATTTTCTAAAAACACTCCAGTCAAACATCGGAAAATTCCTGATCTTTTCTGAAACCCGAAAAGTCACTTCCCCCATATGAATCTTATTATCCGAACTATTCCGAACCTCCTCGTGATGTCCTAGATCCGCTCTGAGACTCCGAACAACATTCACTCTCCAATTCATATTCATGTATCTACCCTAAGCGTCAACGTACCTTAAGTGTGTCACCCTACGCTTCGTGAATGATGCAGACATGATCGAGACACCTCTCCGATCAATAACCTATAACAAGGGGATCTAGAGATCCATAATGGCTCTCGCATATTCAATGATGACCTTGTGATTGAATGAACCATACACATTGTGAACAATTATCTTTGTCTCGCGATACCTAGTTCAATCTCGTAACTGATAAATAATCATTACTCGTTCTGTTATATGGCATCCCCTGTGACCTAGTCACATGCTTGCAAGCTTATTGGATGCGATCTCACCGAGAGGACTCAGAATATATATCTTCGCCATTTGTATGCACAAATACTAGTTTTGATCCATGAGCCTCAACTATCTCTTTCACTGTGGCGTTTAATATCATCAAAGAATTCCTCTGGTGTTAGTGCATGACATGATCTCATGGTCTAAGGATTATGTTACTATGCATTTGAAAGCTACAACAAAAAGAACCTAATGACTTCATATCATTCTCCTAGTGATATGATTATGTTATTAACAACATCCAATGTCCATGATCAGAAAACCTTGATCATCGTTTAATCAACGAGCTAGTTAAACGAGAGGCTTACTAGGGACTCCGATTTGTTTATAAAATACACGTGTATTAATGTTTTCGGTTAATAAAATTATAGCATGAGAAATAAACATTTATCATAAACACAGAGATATGAAAATAACAAATTTATTATTACCACTCCGGCATATCTAAAAATAAAATTATTATACTTAGTTTAGGCTAAGGAAAGAGAGGCTCAAATCATTCTTGTAATTATCATAATATTGCAAAAGGTGTATCTAACGCGACAACATATTGCACCACAAATTATCTATACATAACACTAGTTTTTGTGTCATCTTCAATTTTACCGAGAGCATCCTCAGCTGTCGCTGAACAAAACCACGTCCTATGTGACGACAAAAATTACACCGCATGTTCACTTTTCCTCACACAATCATCTCGTCTTTTATGTGCCGCTTAACTATGATCGCAACGTTTAGGTGTGTGCCTTGTCATTTAATAACACCAGGGCACGTGAGCGATGTTATAATGAAAACCATTCAAAAAATATAAAATAGAGACATCATGTGCTTATTTAGTGTCGTGTTTATAGATCCATAATTTTTTTTGTAATGAAGGAAAAAAAACCTTTGCCTTTTTCTATTAATTAACAAAAAAATTGCCCAGTTTATCAATGGAAACCAAGCTAATACCGAGACAACATGGGTCAAGCCCACATGGACACCTCAACACACAACCAGGCCCAATCTCCAACACCACTCATCCGAAAGTGACGACTTACAAGCTAGAGAGAAAACCCCGAGACTGCTCTAGGAGGAGCAAACACATGACACTCCAACGAACATGAAGAAGCTTACCCTCCCAAAGAGCTGCACTAATTTCGTTGCCCAGACCACACAATATCGATGCTCACAACACCGACAAACACTGCACCACTGCCGAAGATAAGAAGTCGCGACTGCTATGGGAGGAGCATACTTATGATGCTTCTGCAATGGTGAAGAAGACTCGTCAAACTCTTGGAGCCGCCGCTCCAAAATTCTTCTGTTACGCCACACCACTGCAGCCAGCTGCACACCACCTTCTGGGACCGCCGCCCCAACACAATAGTTTATATTGTGATCCACACCATTATTTCACTATCCATGATCATGTGTATTATTTGTGAGTAGTTTGTTATGTCTATATCTTATGAACTCCTATTTGTTAGTTTCATAGGAAATTTCAGTAAGATTGTTGTTTCATTTATATCTTATGTTGTTATTTTCTAATAGCAATGTGTGGAAGTCAATTGCAAATTCCTTCACCATTTATGGGTTTATAGGAGTACACTATATTACAGGGAATTGATGAGGGGAGGCCGGAGTGACAAGAAATTGTTTCATGGATCTCGCACATGCAATATTGACGGATAATGGGAACCCTAGAACTTATTGATCCTTTGATTCATAGTAGTACTTTTAAAGAATTTGTGTAGGACTTGAATCTCATGGACATTTTCCTTCGAAAATCGCTTGATTCATCAGATCATATCATCCCATAGGAAATAATCTCATAAGAATCTTGTAGCGTAAATTTCATTAAAAATAGCACGAGGTTAGGCTTCATGGAAAAGTCCCGTCAAACTATAATCGAAGAGAATTTCTCTTCCTATAGAATAAAGAAGACACATATCTAAAAAGCAATGATTTTGAAAAGTGTCCGAATAGGATTTGTTTTGGAATGTGATCATAACTAGTATATTGGTATGGTATTGATGTATATTGAACATCGCTCAATCCAGAAACCTATATCTAAAAAGCAATGATTATGAAGCTAATTTAGAAAATATCCTTCGTCCTTAGGGTCATTTAGTCACCGGCTTATCTCTAGCAAATTCTGAATCCCATCTCTCAAGCCAATTTACTTTGAACCCTTTTATTTACTACCCCCTCCGGTCTCTTTTAATTGACTCAGATTTAGTATAACTTTATACTAAATTTAAGTCAATTAAAAAGAACCAGAGTGATTTTCAAAAAAAAAAAAAAGAACCAGAGTGAGTACTTTGCCGTGACCACGTTAGTCGACGATTTCTAAGTATACCGGTAGATAGTCCAATTGTTTGTCCATCCTAGTACAATTTTGGAGTACTATGTTCGGTGTTGGCTAGCTTTTCTTAGATGGCTGCGCTTTGCTTTTCCTCTCATTCCGTGGTACGATTACTTTTAATAGACACACCAAACGCTTAAATTGTTGAAGTATTAATTATAGAATCATTACACAATTCTTTAGGTAATATAAGAGCATGAGGCACAGATGGCGCCCACATCTGTCACAACAAGAGTACAAGACAGGTACTGTTCACATCTTCTGTAATGTTTAGTGATGAGCACTAACTCGCCAGCAAATTAACAATGTGACAGAGATTCCCCATGATGGAGGTGTGCATATGACCCTTAGTTATTTATCTCACCTTTTTGTCGTTCTGGCATAAAACCATGGGCTGAACTTGTTTCGCTCCTGCCCTTTTCCAGAATAGCTTGCAAGATGGTTTGGTTAGTCATAGTTAATTAGTTAATAATTAAATCTTGATAACATTTTCATTGAATTATTGACCTCTCACGTCATGACCAGATGCAGGGCACACACTCTGGCAAAGATGCTTGCAATTGAATACCATATGTTATGGACACTCATGCTTTCTCTTTCGTTGCGATCTACTCCAACACGAAAACTGTAGAACACGTTATGGGCGTATACTGTTTTGTATTTTGATACTGTATTACTTTTAAGAAAGTGATAAGAGATAATGCTGAGTCCCCAATATGGCGTCCGGCATGGATTTATGTTATTAGGAGCATCGCCATATTGTGCCGGTCTACTAGGGGCATCTGCCCCCAACGAGACGCTCAATAGACTCTCTTAATTGATTTTGGACCATTTTCTTTGCAAATACAACCATATTACATAGTTTTCAACACACAAATTAGTTACACAATAATTGAAGCATAAAATAAAACAATTCATACAATTTCAAATAAATTAAAATTATGGAAGTTTAACTAGATCAAGACAGAGGAAGTAGCAGAAGCCAACAAATTCTTAATCTTAGAGCTAAAACCCTTAGAGTGAAGAACCTTCAGAATAAAGCTATGTCCCACTTTATCGAAAGCCTTTTCAAAGTCCAACTCGAGAATTACCATCTCTCTTATAGATCTCCCTTTTAGATTTGTGACGCTGATGCAAGTATTCATAGGCCCAGGAGAGGCGGTCCTGATAAGTTCTAGACTTGATGAAGCCATACTTGTTCTCACCAATCAGCTACATGATGACATTTAACGCCTATTTGCCAACAACTTTGTAATAAGCTTCATCGTGTATTTTAACAAGGAAATGATCCTAAAATCATGATTGGTGGAGGCAACATCCTTTTTCTCAGGCAAAAGTGTGAGGAAACAACCATTGATACTTTCCAAGAACGTACAGATTGCCCTGGTGAAACTGATGAGACAACTCATAAAATTTACGTTTAATAATAGCCAATATTTACTCAAGAACCCTGCACTGACACGATCTGGACCATCTGGCCCAAGTGACTTGTTTTTGGGGAGATCATGTACTACATCATCAACTTCCTTTGCAGAAAAAGGTTCCTCGAGAAAAGCAAGGTCCACTTAATTAGCTAAGAGAACTACCATATTGAATTCAATAGAAGCAAGCTCTGATTTTCCCAACCTTTCTTTAAAGAAATCAAAGGGGGGAGGCTTTACCCTCATGACTTCTAACCGAGGTGCCACAATATTTTGTCAATGATGAAATATGAGTTCTCCTCTCTCGGGCAGTAGCTATGTAGTGCAAGAATTTAGAAGTAGGGTCACCGAGAGTGACCCATTTGATCTTGTCTCTTTGATTCCAATAGGCCAGTTGTTGTTTAAGCAAGAGAGCATGGAGGTTTATGAGATATCCTTAATCTGCTTTCTCTAGAAGTCAAAACCCTAAAATTATACAAAGAATGTAGAAGGGCGATAACTGCATTACTGTCAGAGCTTTAGCTTTCCATTTTTCATAGATAGAGGATGTTTTTGATATAGGCAAGCATTATACTTGAATGATAAATAACTACACAAGTTAAAGATGTCAAAGTTTTAAGTTGATATTTTTTATAGCTCGAGGATGTGTTGGATGTAAACAAACATTATACTTAAATGATAAGTAAGTAAAGAAGTTCAAGATGTAACCAATTCAGTAATCAACATTCGGTCCTCATTATCGAAGGAAACATCTCCACAACTTAGAAAAGCACAAATTGGGGGGGGGGGTTGATCTTGACCTTTCATCTATGTGCTTCTGACGCTCTAGATTCATCCAGTCTCCCCCCACCCGACCAAAATCCATGCTCGCTTTCCAACGCGTAGGCCTCACGTACCCTCAAAATCAACTCGTGCCTAGCAGCACTGATGCATCCATAGCCATCCCTCCCTACACCAAGCACCACCACCAACGCATCCGCGTCAGGCCCTTCCCTCCCCCCACAAGCGCCACCGCTTCCCCACGAATGCCTCGCTTATGGCTTATGCAGTGCTTCCGTCCCACTAGCGCCACCGCCCGGCCACTCGCATGACCCCAACTGCCTTGCGTTATTGCCTCCACGCTCTCCTATGTTGGGGTGTTGCTTGTCTTACACCTCCCACCGTTTCTCCCCATGGCGAGCCTCCACCGCAACAATGCCATCACTATCGCCACCGGCTCGCAATGTTGGGACCGATGCAGACGAGCGGAGCTTCCAGTGGAGGCCTGATGAGTGCAGAGCACACCGTTGGGGAACCCCAAGAGGAAGGTATGATGAGCACAGCGGCAAGTTTTCCCTCAGTAAGAAACCAAGGTCGAATCGACCAGTAGGAGAAAGGAATGACTTCTGAAGGTGTTGCTAGCTGACTTTTGGCAGGGCGCAATACCGACGTTAGCAACAACGTGGAACCTTGATACGTCTCCGACGTATCGATAATTTCTTATGTTCTATGCCATATTATTGATGATACCTACATGTTTTATGCACACTTTATGTCATATTCGTGCATTTTCTGGAACTAACCTATTAACAAGATGCCGAAGTGCCAGTTCCCGTTTTACTGCTGTTTTTGGTTTCAGAAATCCTAGTAACGAAATATTCTCGGAATTGGACGAAACGAAGACCCGGGGGCCTATTTTTCCACGGAGCTTCCGGAAGACCGAAGAACATACGAAGTGGGGCCACGAGGTGGCGACACCACAAGGCGGCGCGGCCAAGTGGGGCCCGCGCCGCCCTATGGTGTGGCCCCCTCGTCGGGCCCCGACTCGCCCTTCCGCCTACTTAAAGCCTCCGTCGCGAAACCCCCGAGGCGAAAAACCACGATACGGAAAACCTTACTGAGACGCCGCCGCCGATCCCATATCGGGGGATTCCGGAGATCTCCTCCGGCACCCCGCCGGAGAGGGGATTCATCTCCCGGAGGACTCTACACCGCCATGGTCGCCTCCGGAGTGATGAGTGAGTAGTTCACCCCTGGACTATGGGTCCATAGCAGTAGCTAGATGGTTGTCTTCTCCTCATTGTGCTTCATTGTTGGATCTTGTGAGCTGCCTAACATGATCAAGATCATCTATCTCGTAATTCTATATGTTGTGTTTGTCGGGATCCGATGGATAGAGAATACCATGTCATGTTAATTATCAAGTTATTATACATGTGTTGTTTATGATCTTGCATGCTCTCCGTTACTAGTAGAGGCTCGGCCAAGTTTTTACTTTTAACTCCAAGAGGGAGTATTTATGCTCGATAGTGGGTTCATGCCCGCATTGACACCTGGGACGATGACGATGAAAGTTCTAAGGTTGTGTTGTGCTGTTGCCACTAGGGATAAAACATTGGCGCTATGTCCGAGGATGTAGTTGGTGATTACATTACGCACCATACTTAATGCAATTGTCTGTTGCTTTGCAACTTAATACTGGAAGGGGTTCGGATGATAACCTGAAGGTGGACTTTTTAGGCATAGATGCAGTTGGATGGCGGTCTATGTACTTTGTCGTAATGCCCAATTAAATCTCACTATACTTATCATGTCATGTATGTGCATTGTTATGCCCTCTCTATTTGTCAATTGCCCGACTGTAATTTGTTCACCCAACATGCTTTTATCTTATGGGAGAGACACCTCTAGTGAACTGTGGACCCCGGTCCATTCTTTTAATACTGAAATACAAATCTGCTACAATACTTGTTTTACTATTTTCTCTGCAAACAATCATCTTCCACACAATACGGTTAATCCTTTGTTACAGCAAGCCGGTGAGATTGACAACCTCACTGTTTCGTTGGGGCAAAGTACTTTGGTTGTGTTGTGCTGGTTCCACGTTGGCGCCGGAATCTCTGGTGTTGCGCCGCACTACATCCCGCCGCCATCAACCTTCAACGTGCTTCTTGACTCCTACTGGTTCGATTAAACCTTGGTTTCTTACTGAGGGAAACTTGCCGCTGTGCGCATCACACCTTCCTCTTGGGGTTCCCAACGGACGTGTCAACTACACGCATCAAGCAAATTTATGGCGCCGTTGCCGGGGAGATCAAGACACGCTGCAAGGGGAGTCTCCACTTCTCAATCTCTTTACTTTGTTTTTGTCTTGCTTTATTTTATTTACTACTTTGTTTGCTGCACTTATATCAAAACACAAAAAAATTAGTTGCTAGTTTTACTTTATTTACTGTCTTGCTTGCTATATCAAAAACACAAAAAAAAATTAGTTTACTTGCATTTACTTTATCTAGTTTGCTTTATTTACTACTGCTAAAATGGCCAACCCTGAAAATACTAAGTTGTGTGACTTCACTAGCACAAATAATAATGATTTCTTATGCACACCTATTGCTCCACCTGCTACTACAGCGGAATTCTTTGAAATTAAACCTGCTTTCTGAATCTTGTTATGCGAGAGCAATTTTCCAGTGTTAGTTCCGATGATGCTGCTGCCCATCTCAATAATTTTGTTGAACTATGTGAAATGCAAAAGTATAAAGATGTAGATGGTGACATTATAAAATTAAAATTGTTCCCTTTCTCATTAAGAGGAAGAGCTAAAGATTGGTTGCTATCTCTGCCTAAGAATAGTATTGATTCCTGGACTAAATGCAAGGATGCTTTTATTGGTAGATTTTATCCCCCTGCTAAAATTATATCTTTGAGGAGTAGCATAATGAATTTTAAACAATTGGATAATGAACATGTTGCTCAAGCTTGGGAAAGAATGAAATCTTCGGTTAAAAATTGCCCAACCCATGGACTGACTACTTGGATGATCATCCAAACCTTCTATGCAGGACTAAATTTTTCTTCGCGGAATTTATTGGATTCAGCTGCTGGAGGTACCTTTATGTCCATCACTCTTGGTGAAGCAACAAAGCTTCTTGATAATATGATGGTTAATTACTCTGAATGGCATACGGAAAGAGCTCCACAAGGTAAGAAGGTAAATTCCGTTGAAGAATCCTCTTCCTTGAATGATAAGGTTGATGCTATTATGTCTATGCTTGCGAATGATAGGACTAATGTTGATCCTAATAATGTTCCATTAGCTTCATTGGTTGCCCAAGAAGAACATGTTGATGTAAACTTCATTAAAAATAATAATTTCAACAACAATGCTTATCGGAACAATTCTAGTAATAACTATAGGCCATATCCTTATAATAATGGTAACGGTTATGCTAATTCTTATGGGAATTCTTACAACAATAATAGGAATACACCCCCTGGACTTGAAGCCATGCTTAAAGAATTTATTAGTACACAAACTGCCTTTAACAAATCTGTTGAGGAAAAGCTCAATAAAATTGATATTCTTGTTTCTAGAGTTGATAGTCTTGACTCTGATGTTGATCTTTTGAAATCAAAAGTTATGCCTAATAGGGATATTGAAAATAAAATTGTTACTACAGCAAATGCCATCCAAGTTAGAATTAATGAGAATATAAGATTAATGGCTGAACTGCGTGCTAGGTGGGATAGAGAAGAAAATGAAAAACTAGCTAAAAAGGAAAATGTAGCTAAAGTTTGGACTATTACCACCACTAGCAATGCTAATGATTCATATGTTTCTGCACCTCCTACTATCAATGGTAAAATAATTGGTGTTGGCAATGCTTCTACTCCTAGTGCAAAGCGCGCAAAATTACTCGAAGCTCGCTAAAACTGCTGAAACTGCTCATGATAAAACTGCTGAAATTTTTTCCAACCTTGGGGATGATAATCCCATTGCTTTAGATTGTAATGATTTAGATTTTGATGATTGCCACATCTCTGAAGTTATAAAGTTCTTGCAAAAACTTGCTAAGAGTCCCAATGCTAGCGCTATAAACTTGGCTTTCACAAAACATATTACAAATGCTCTCATAAAAGCTAGAGAAGAGAAACTAAAACTTGAAACTTCTATTCCTAGAAAGCTAGAGGATGGTTGGGAGCCCATCATTAAAATGAGAGTCAAATATTTTGATTGTAATGCCTTATGTGATCTTGGTGCAAGTATTTCTGTTATGCCTAAAAAAGTCTATGATATGCTTGACTTGCCACCATTGAAGAATTGTTATTTGGATGTTAATCTCGCTGATAATGCTACAAAGAAACCTTTGGGGAAAGTTGATAATGTTCATATTATGATTAACAATAACCTTGTCCCCGTTGATTTTGTTGTCTTGGATATTGAATGCAATGCATCTTGCCCCATTATATTGGGAAGACCTTTTCTTCGAACCGTTGGTGCTACTATTGATATGAAGGAAGGTAATATTAAATATCAATTTCCTCTCAAGAAAGGTATGGAACACTTCCCTAGAAAGAGAATGAAGTTACCTTATGATTCTATTATTAGAACAGATTATGATGTTGATGCTTCATCTCTCGATGTTACTTGAGTTACACTTTACGCGCCTAGGCGAAAGGCGTTAAAGAAAAGCGCTTATGGGAGACAACCCATGTTTTTACTACAGTATCTTTATTTTATATTTGTGTCTTGGAAGTTGTTTACTACTGTAGCAACCTCTCCTTATCTTAGTTTTATGTTTTGTTGTGCCAAGTAAAGTCTTTGATAGAAAAGTAAGTACTAGATTTGGATTACTGCGCAGTTCCAGATTTCTTTGCTGTCACGAATCTGGGTCTATCTCCCTGTAGGTAGCTCAGAAAATTAAGCCAATTTACGAGCATGATCCCCAGATATATACGCAACTTTCATTCAATTTGAGCATTTTCGTTTGAGCAAGTCTGGTGGCCTAATAAAATCCATCTTTACGGACTGTTCTGTTTTGACAGATTCTGTCTTTTATTTCGCATTGCCTCTTTTGCTATGTTGGATGAATTCCTTTGATCCACTAATGTCCAGTAGCTTTATGCAATTTCCAGAAGTGTTAAGAATGATTGTGTCACCTCTGAACATGTGAATTTTTATTATGCACTAACCCTCTAATGAGTTGTTTCGAGTTTGGTGTGGAGGAAGTTTTCAAGGATCAAGAGAGGAGTATGATGCAATATGATCAAGGAGAGTGAAAGCTCTAAGCTTGGGGATGCCCGGTGGTTCACCCCTGCATATTCTAAGAAGACTCAAGCATCTAAGCTTGGGGATGCCCAAGGCATCCCCTTCTTCATCGACAACATTATCGGGTTCCTCCCCGAAACTATATTTTTATTCCGTCACATCTTATGTACTTTGCTTGGAGCGTCGGTTTGTTTTTGTTTTTGTTTTGTTTGAATAAAATGGATCCTAGCATTCACTTTATGGGAGATAGACACGCTCCGCTGTAGCATATGGACAAATATGTCCTTAGGCTCTACTCATAGTATTCATGGCGAAGTTTCATCTTCGTTAAATTGTTATATGGTTGGAATTGGAAAATGCTACATGTAGTAACTCTAAAAATGTCTTGGACAATTTGATACTTGGCAATTGTTGTTCTCATGTTTAAGCTCTTGCATCATATACTTTGCACCCATTAATGAAGAAATACTTAGAGCTTGCTAATTTGGTTTGCATATTTGGTTTCTCTAGAGTCTAGATAACATCTAGTATTGAGTTTTGAACAACAAGGAAGACGGTATGGAGTCTTATAATGTTTACCATATGTCTTTTATGTGAGTTTTGCTGTACCGTTCATCCTTGTGTTTGTTTCAAATAACCTTGCTAGCCTAAACCTTGTATCGAGAGGGAATACTTCTTATGCATCCAAAATACTTGAGCCAACCACTATGCCATTTGTGTCCACCATACCTACCTACTACATGGTATTTATCCGCCATTCCAAAGTAAATTGCTTGAGTGCTACCTTTAAAATTCCATCATTCACCTTTGCAATATATAGCTCATGGGACAAATAGCTTAAAAACTATTGTGGTATTGAATATGTACTTATGCACTTTATCTCTTATTAAGTTGCTCGTTGTGCGATAACCATGTTTCGGGGACGCCATCAACTATTCTTTGTTGGATATCATGTGAGTTGCTATGCATGTCCGTCTTGTCTCGAAGCAAGAGAGATCTACCACCTTCATGGTTGGAGCATGCATATTGTTAGAGAAGAACTTTGGGCCGCTAACTAAAGCCATGATTCATGGTGGAAGTTTCAGTTTGGACATATATCCTCAATCTCGTAAGAGAATAATAATTGTTGCCACATGCTTATGCATTAAAGAGGAGTCCATTATCACGTTGTCCATGTTGTCCCGGTATGGATGTCTAAGTTGAGAATAATCAAAAGCGGGAAATCCAAAATGCGAGCTTTCTCCTTAGACCTTTGTACGGGCGACATGGAGGTACCCCATTGTGACACTTGGTCAAAACATATGCATTGCAAAGATCCGGTAGTCCAAGTTAATTAGGACAAGGTGCGGGCACTATTAGTATACTATGCATGAGACTTGCAACTTGTAAGATATAATGTACATAACTCATATGCTTTATTACTACCGTTGACAAAATTGTTTCATGTTTTCAAAATAAAAGCTCTAGCACAAATATAGCAATCGATGCTTTCCTCTTTCAAGGACCATTCTCTTTACTTTTATGTTGAGTCGGTTCACCTATTTCTCTCCACCTCAAGAAGCAAACACTTGTGTGAAGCTGTGCATTGATTCCTACATACTTGCATATTGTACTTGTTATATTACTCTATGTTGACAATTATCCATGAGATATACATGTTACAAGTTGAAAGCAACCGCTGAAACTTAATCTTCCTTTGTGTTGCTTCAATACCTTTACTTTGATTTATTGCTTTATGAGTTAACTCTTATGCAAGACTTATTAATACTTGTCTTGAAGTACTATTCATGAAAAGTCTTTGCTTTATGATTCACTTGTTTACTCATGTCATTACCATTGTTTTGATCGCTGCATCCACTACATATGTTTACAAATAGTATGATCAAGGTTATGATGGCATATCACTTCAGAAATTATCTTTGTTATCGTTTTACTCGCTCGGGACGAGCGAGAACTAAGCTTGGGGATGCTTGATACGTCTCCGACGTATCGATAATTTCTTATGTTCTATGCCATATTATTGATGATACCTACATGTTTTATGCACACTTTATGTCATATTCGTGCATTTTACGGAACTAACCTATTAACAAGATGCCGAAGTGCCGGTTCTCGTTTTACTGCTGTTTTTGGTTTCAGAAATCCTAGTAACGAAATATTCTCGGAATTGGACGAAACGAAGACCCGGGGGCCTATTTTTCCACGGAGCTTCCGGAAGACCGAAGAACATACGAAGTGGGGCCACGAGGTGGCGACACCACAAGGCGGCGCGGCCAAGGGGGCCCGCGCCGCCCTATGGTGTGGCCCCCTCGTCGGGCCCCCGACTCTGCCCTTCCGCCTACTTAAAGCCTCCGTCGCGAAACCCCCGAGGCGAAAAACCACGATACGGAAAACCTTGCGAGACGCCGCCGCCGCCGATCCCATCTCGGGGGATTCCGGAGATCTCCTCCGGCACCCTGCCGGAGAGGGGATTCATCTCCCGGGAGGACTCTACACCGCCATGGTCGCCTCCGGAGTGATGAGTGAGTAGTTCACCCCTGGACTATGGGTCCATAGCAGTAGCTAGATGGTTGTCTTCTCCTCATTGTGCTTCATTGTTGGATCTTGTGAGCTGCCTAACATGATCAAGATCATCTATCCGTAATTCTATATGTTGTGTTTGTCGGGATCCGATGGATAGAGAATACCATGTCATGTTAATTATCAAGTTATTATACATGTGTTGTTTATGATCTTGCATGCTCTCCGTTACTAGTAGAGGCTCTGGCCAAGTTTTTACTTTTAACTCCAAGAGGGAGTATTTATGCTCGATAGTGGGTTCATGCCCGCATTGACACCAGGACGAGTGATGAGAAAGTTCTAAGGTTGTGTTGTGCTTGTTGCCACTAGGGATAAAACATTGGCGCTATGTCCGAGGATGTAGTTGTTGATTACATTACGCACCATACTTAATGCAATTGTCCGTTGCTTTGCAACTTAATACTGGAAGGGGTTCGGATGATAACTCTGAAGGTGGACTTTTTAGGCATAGATGCGGTTGGATGGCGGTCTATGTACTTTGTCGTAATGCCCAATTAAATCTCACTATACTTATCATGTCATGTATGTGCATTGTTATGCCCTCTCTATTTGTCAATTGCCCGACTGTAATTTGTTCACCCAACATGCTTTTATCTTATGGGAGAGACACCTCTAGTGAACTGTGGACCGCGGTCCATTCTTTTAATACTGAAATACAAATCTGCTACAATACTTGTTTTACTATTTTCTCTGCAAACAATCATCTTCCACACAATACGGTTAATCCTTTGTTACAGCAAGCCGGTGAGATTGACAACCTCACTGTTTCGTTGGGGAAAAGTACTTTGGTTGTGTTGTGCAGGTTCCACGTTGGCGCCGGAATCTCCGGTGTTGCGCCGCACTACATCCCGCCGCCATCAACCTTCAACGTGCTTCTTGACTCCTACTGGTTCGATTAAACCTTGGTTTCTTACTGAGGGAAACTTGCCGCTGTGCGCATCACACCTTCCTCTTGGGGTTCCCAACGGACGTGTCAACTACACGCATCAAACCTGCAAACAACACAACCAAAATACCTTTCCCCAACTTACAGCGAGGTTGTCAATCTCACCGGTTTTGCTGAAAACAAATGATTAATCGTATAGAGTGGAAATAGATGTTTTTTTGTAGTGGAATTAAAGAGAACAATGCTTGCAGTAAGTAAATAGAACATGATGATTTTATCAGTGTAAAAGAAAGGACCGGGGTCCACAGTTCACTGGAGGTGTCTCTCCATAAAGATAAATAACATGCTGGGTGAACAAATTACAGCTGGGCAATTAACAGAATAAAGACCATACATGACAACATGATTACTATGAGATTCATTTGGGCATTATAACATGATACATAGACCGTAATCCAACTGTGTCTATGACTAATAATCCACCTTCCGGTTAGCGTCCGCAGCCCTTTCAGTATTAAGTTGAAAGCAACAGATTATCGCATTAAGCAATGTGTGTAAAGTAAACAATAGAATTATCCTTAGACAAATCATTGTTGTTTTCTCCCTAGTAGCAACAACACATCTACAACCTTAGAGGTTATTGTCACTCTTCCAGATTACTAGAGGCATGAACCCATTATCGAGCAGAAAATACTCCCTCTTGGAGTCACAAGCACATACTTGCCAAAGCATCTACTAGCAACGGAGAGCATGCAAGATCACAAATAACATATGACAAGTATGTAATCAATCTTAACCATAGTATTCAATATTCACCGGATCGCAACAAACACAACATGTAGCCTTACATAAATATGATCTTGATCATGATAGGCAGCTCACAAGATCTAAACATGATGCATAAATTGGAGAAGACAACTATCTAGCTACTGCTATGGACCCGTAGTCCAGAGATGAACTACTCACGCATCACTTCGGAGGCGGGCATGGTGATGTAGAGGCCTCCGGTGATGATATCCCTCTCCGTCAGGGTGCTAGGAAGAGCTTCAGAACCCTCCCGATCTAGGGTCTGGCGGCCGCGACTGAACTTTTCGTGGATGGAGGCTCAAGTATTTAGGTTTTTCCCGAATAGGTGAATAAATAGGCAGAAGGGCGAGGTCGGTGGGTGCCCGAGGGGCCCACACCACCCCTAGGCATGGCTAGGGCATGGGCCGTGCCAAGGGCAGATGTGGCCGCCTCGTGGCGCCTCTTCGTCTCTCCTCCGGAATCCGTCTTCGTTACAATAAAATAGGAACTTCGGCTTTTGTTTCGTCCAATTCCGAGAATATTTCCTGTACAACTTTTCTGAAATACAAAACATGGAACAGGCACTGTGGCATCTTGTCAATAGGTTCGTTCCGGAAAATGTATAAAAGTGCAACCAAGTGTAAACAAAACATATAGAAATTGGTGTAAAACAAACATGGAGCATCAAAAATCATAGATACGTTTGCAACGTATCAGCATCCCCAAGCTTAACTCCTGCTCGTCCTCGAGTAGGTAAGTGATAACAAAAATAATTTTTGATGTGACATGAATCCAACACAATCTTGATCTAGTTTATTGTAAAAGCATTATAAGCTAAGATCAATGTACTCTAAACATAGGCATGATAGATATAATTCTACAATAGAACTTAGCAACTATGTTACATCATGAAAAGTAACTCAAACAAAAGATCATGAATAATTGTGCACTGAAAGCAACTGTTTGTTTTTTAGCATAGAGAAAACATAGCAAAGTGGTACTCAGCTTGTCCTTTATGAAGTAGCAAAACATAAATGCTAGGACACCTTTAAAGTTCAAAGGATGACTAGATACAAGTAATTTGAGAACAAGCAATAACATAATCATGAATCTATCAATAATAAATTTTGGGACTATGCACATTATACTCAGAATGACAACTATGATCTCTTAATTGGTGTATAAAGCAAGAAGATGAAGACTCAACATAAAAGTAAAAGAAAGGCCCTGCGCAGAGGGAAGCAAGATTACTCATGTGCTAGAGCTTTTTAATTTGAATGCAATAGAGGTGTTGAAAATATATTTTGAGAGGTATGCATGTCTATGTCAACGAATGGCATCAAATGTTCTATCATCCTTTCATGTTTAATGGATTCAAGAGCGGGTCCCATAGAGAGAACAATAAAGTTCCTCTTATCCTTTGTTTAAACAAGCTAAGTTCATGATTTCTCAAGTACATAGTGTTAGGAGATTTAGATTACTAGTTCAATTTATATTTAGTGGGTGGGCACCCGCGCCTGCTCTTTTGCAAAATTAAGGACTAGCACATGATGCATGCTAGTCAAAGTGTGAAGCCATAATAAACATGAAAAGATGATAAAGCATTCAACACTTCCTCATGAGCTAAAACAAAACACAAAACAGGTAATAATTTTTGAAGGTTTAAAGGTAGCACACAAGCAATTCACTTTGGAGTGGCGATGAAATACCACATATAGGTAGGTATGTGGACACAATTGGCAAACTTTGATTTTTAGGAGTTGGATGCACAAGGAGAGATCATACTCAGTACAGCTGAAGGCTAGCAAAAGACTGAGAGCGACCAACTAAGAGAGCAATAATGGCCATAATCATGCATAGCGACAAAACATTATTAATCAAAGCATAAAGTGATATTACAAGTCAAAAACTAAATGATCATAGAGGCTTTAGGTGACTGGTTTGTAATCCTAACATGATGTAAAGATGTGTCAAGTCAACCCAATAAAGCATTAAAGGAGAATACCACAATATTATGCTTTGTATGATGGAAACAACACATGATTCTTTCAATGGCACATTAAGAACTCTCAGCTATTTGAGACAAGTCATGATACAACAATAACTACTAAGCATATGATAAAAATAACATCCAACATGACATGTCAAATTCTATGCCACAGTCTAAACAAACTTCCTTTTGAATCACTATAAGCATGAAATATTTTACTCGTCTCCAACACCAATCAACTTATTTGAAATAACTCTCAGAGATGAAAATCAGTATGGACCAGAGAGATAATCATACATAAATAAAGAATAATAACGAGCTCTGAACAAAATTCAAGTGAAAGAACAAGAGCTAAACGCAGTACTAGCAAACTAGAACACTCGCAGAACAATAAGACCGAAAACTAGAGCGTTCTATGCAATTAAAACAGAGTGGTTCTTTCTCCAAAAAAAAATGTGCCGGGATCCAACCATATGATACAGAAAACAAAATAAAATAAAACTAAAAACAAAAATAAAGACGCTCCAAAAACAACGCATAGCATATGAAGCAATAAAAATATAGCGTCTAGAAAGATGACTTGATGCTTTATTGATGAAGAGGGGGTGCTTTGGGCATCCCCAAGCTTTGATGCTTGTACCTCTTGGATATTTCGTGGGGTGACATGGGAATCCCCAAGCTTGAGCTTTTGTCCATACTTCATACCATTACATCATTCTTCTCTCCCTACACTTGAAAACTTCCTTCATACAAAACTTCACACAATTCTCATTAGCAGCATTAGTGCAATCAAAATAACAAATCCGTTTGGGTTCAGTTCTAACATATGTCAAACATCCATTAAAACATTAGCTACTGTAGCAACTTCTTCAAAAATCTCTTTCTCTCAAAAGAACTAAAAAATAAAGAGATTAAGAGGCAAATGCAAATAGTGGCAGAAATCTATCAAAACAGAACAGCAGGTAAAGATCGATTTTTTTCGAAAATCTTATGTTGCTCAAATCGAAAAATGCTGAACTAACGAAAGTTAGATAATATCCTGGGGCATATGATAAAAAATTGTCAGCTCAAAATTACTTTTTGGATGGGAATACAAATTTTTATGGTGACAACACAGAATCTATTACAGGACAACAACTTCCCCAAACCTTACTTTCTTCCTATTGGAGGCTATTCTTGGCACAAAAACGAAATAAAAATGATAATGAGACGTTCTTATAGAGGTAATAACTTCCAAGACTCAACAAAAGAAAAATTACAGAAATAAAACTTGGGTTATCTCCCAAGAGTGCTTTTCTTTAACGCCTTTCAGCTAGGCGCAGAAAAAGAGCTCGCATCAAGTATTTTCAAGTGAAGAAGCATCAAAATCATAAATGACAGGAGCCTTACGTCTACCTCTCTTACCTTTACTCTTTTTCTTAGGGAAAGAATGAGAAGTGCCTGGTGGGGAGGTGAAAGTCATGATGCCTTTCCCCACATCTATTTCTGCTCTCAGGAGTTTTAGCAGAGATCGTCCAAGTGTGATTTATCCCTTTCCTGCACATTCAATGACGAGATAATCAGTAGATACCATCCTTCCGGGGATTCTTATATACACCCTTTAGCCACTCCAATGGGTAATATAACGTCATTATTAGTAAGAGATGTTTCTTCTCCACCCACAGAAAGTTCCCAAAGATTTAAAGAATCATAAATATATTTAGGCATAAGACAGAACTCAGATATAATATCGTAATGAGCATAAAAAAATCACCATTTATATCAACTTTTACTGTAGGGAGCCAACTTGAGGGTTCATAATTTGCTGAAAGTTTGTCAATCTCACTTGTTTTGGTGAAAAAAAAGGATTAACCGTATAGTGTGGAAAGAGATGTTTGTTTGCAGTGGAAATAAAGAGAACACTGCTTGCAGTAAGTAAACAGAACAGGATGATTTTATCAGTGTAAAAAAAAGGACCGGGGTCCACAGTTCACTAGAGGTGTCTCTCCATAAACATAAATAACATGCTAGGTGAACAAATTACAGCTGGGCAATTGACAGAATAAAGACCATACATGACAATATGATTACCATGAGATTCATTTGGGTATTATAACATGATGCATACACCGTAATCCAATTGCGTCTATGACTAATAATCCACCTTCTGGTTAGCGTCCGCACCCCTTTCAGTATTAAGTTGCAAGCAACATACTATCGCCTTAAGCAATGTGTTTAAAGTAAACAATAGAATTATCCTTAGACAAAGCATTGTTGTTTTGTCCCTAGTAGCAATAGCACATCTACAACCTTAGAAGTTATTGTCACTCTTCCAGATTACTAGAGGCATGAACCCACTATCGAGCATAAATACTCCCTCTTGGAGTCACAAGCACACACTTGGTCAGAGCATCTACTAGCAACGGAGAGCATGAAAGATCACAAATAACATATGAAAAGTATATAATCAATCTCAACCATAGTATTCAATATTCATCGGATCCCAGCAAAAACAACATGTAGTATTACATAAACATGATCTTGATCATGATAGGTGGCTCACAAGATCTAAACATGAAGCATAAATTGGAGAAGACAACCATATAGCTACTGCTATGGACCCGTAGTCCAGAGATGAACTACTCACACATCACTTCGGAGGCGGGCATGGCGATGTAGAAGCCTCCGGTGATGATCTCCATGTCCGGCAGGGTGCCGGGAAAAGCTTCAGAACGCTCCCGAGCTAGTGTCGGCTATGGCGGCCGCGACGGAACTTTTCGTGGATGGAGGCTCGGGTATTTAGGTTTTTCCCTAACAGGTGAATAAATAGGCGGAAGGGCGAGGTCGGTGGGTGCCCGAGGGGCCCACACCACCCCTAGGTGTGGCCAGGCCCTGGGCCGCACCAAGGGCAGGTGTGGCCGCCTCGTGGCGCCTCTTCGTCTCTCCTCCGGACTCCGTCTTCATTACAGTAAAATAGGAACTCCAGCTTTTGTTTCGTTCAATTCGGAGAATATTTCTTGTACAACTTTTCTGAATTACAAAATAGCAGAAAACAGGAAACTGGCACTGCGGCATCTTGTCAATATGTTAGTTACGGAAAATGTATATAAGTGCAACGAAGTGTAAACAAAACATATAGAAATTGGTGTAAAACAAGCATGGAGCATCAAAAATTATAGATACGTTTGCAACGTATCAAGGCCGCTAATCGATCAAGTAGGCGTTGCTTCTCCTTCCTCTGGCTCATCATCGATGTGTGTAGTGCAGCAGGACGACAAGGGACAAACTCCGCTCGTTAATTCCAGAAGAACTTAAATATTGCCCAGTGCCTCTAATGCACACCGAGAACCAACCTGTGGTTGGCTGGTTAGGAGGGCAGTGTGCGATGCCCCGGAACCGGTACCATGAGGATTCCAGCGATCCCGCAAAAATCCGCACGGTATCGATTCTGAGACGCCCTCCGACACGACGTGCGCGACGACTCACACACATGATGCCAGAGGAATTAACACGAGCAGTAACATTACAACAGGATTACAATAGATCCTACAAGAAACAGATATTACAACAAAGACTCCAACGAGTCAAGAATACAAATATACAATACAAAGATCTGAATCATACAAAAGATCAAATACGTCCGAGTACGGACAAGATACAACTTGGACTAACATTCCTGAAGATATACGATGGTGTCCATAACCCTGCCCAGGCCAAGCCGGAAGGGTAACCTTGCTAATGTCGTCTTCATCGAACATATCTTCATACCTGCCCGGTTATGTCCCAAAGCAGCAATAAGTACGGGTTCGTACTTAACAAGTCTTCAAGACGTATATGTATTCCTCAACCAGTCATCCTTTCTACTTGAGGCACGCAGGGGACTTAGAGGACGCAATAGGAACGTCATAGGCAATATGGTGGGTTAAGCGGCAGGGCGCAAGCACAAAAAACCTATAGAGACATTCTACACCATTCGTCTATCAGAGAAGGTGAGAGAGCGCATAAAACTAACAGTTCTATACTCTGCAAACATAACACAACCGATGTATTCCCCCTTCACAAAGGAAGAAGTACTAACAAGGGCACTCACACGGTTCTCAAGTTTAATTAGATAATCGTTGTAGTAATGCTATATTACTAAACAAGTTATTAACAACAACATAAAGGTGTAAGTTCTTCTATGATCGAATTAAACTGCTCCAAGTCATCCATAACCGCGGACACGGCTTATCGATAAGATGTACACCCTGCAGGGGTTGCCCAAATGTAATCATACGCATGCTCGAACCCACTTACTACAGGTGGTGACTCACGACAATATTGTTCCCAATGCAAGAGAAAGTTTAATGGGAGCCACCCAACTTAACTACCCGTGACGAAGTTCGGCCGTACTCCGATACGGACTCAGAGGTTTGCATCGTCGGCTAGGCGTGCAAACCACACGTTTCGCTAAATGTCCCGCAAGGTACAATACAGAATATAAACACCCGAAGGCAACATGAAATAAATACCTGAAGGCAATAGTAAGTAAAGCATGGCATACATGACATAGGAAAATAAAACCAACGTTGTGACTCCCAATAAACAGACTCGAGGAAAGGTAATGGGTGAGGGGGGTCCCGATAATCGTCCCCACGTACGGGTAGAGCGCTCAATCTCGGAACAGATAACAAGAACTCGGATCCTAGGGGACATTAGCGAGTCAAAGTTCTGATGCTTTCGCAAAGGGGCTCACAGATGCCACTGCTTACAATTTTAGTTGTTAACATTAAGTAAAGCATGAGTATGTCCAACAAATATATCCATAAACCATGTGTCATGATTCCCCAACAGATAACCTGATAAGATAAGATAACGGTAACAAGATATAAATGGCACTAGCATGCACTACGACTCGCAAGGCAGACCCGATAACCAAACAACAGTTGTAGGAGGGTGGTGGAGGCAATATGGGCTGCTTGAGGTAACAAGTGGATATGACACGTGACAAGAACGCAACTCAAGGCTAGCATAAGAGAGAAGGCAAAGTAAAATAGGTGAACGACTCCTACAGAGACAGGAGTTTAGGAAATGCTTGCCTGTTATAGCTTGCTTAGGAACATCTGGAGGACTTGTCGTATCTCACAAACACCAGTTCACGATCCTATCTGGGAATAAGCAAATGCTGGAACATACAATGCATGCAAGTCTTACTACTACGAAAGAAGAACCAGCATGATCAAGATGATATGCATGACATGCCAGCGATGGTGCAATGCAACTTATCCATATTAATCGGAGTCGGAACCCTGGCCAAACAAATTAAGGTTGGAGATGCATTTCTACCGCCAAAGTTAAGTGTTGATTAGCATGGTACAACATGGCAGGGGTGAGCTACATCAAAGTTAAACGGAGCAGGGAAAACCACGTCGGTGTTCTGAAATACTCCGCATATATGTGAGGTGAACATGCATAACTATCACGTAGCGACATGATGCAGGATGCAAACAAGCATATGGATGGCATATTCCTGTTCCTCTCATTTTTCTGATCGAAATTCATATAGAACACTTTTTATTTCGAATTACCAATTAAAAGTTATTAACATATTAGTGTTTAGTTACTTAAAAATAGATAAACAAGTTTTATTTAATTGGAAAAGGACCCGAAAACAAAGCAGTTGCCAGGGAGAGGCCTCGGGTTTGTTTGTAAAACATGCAGGGGGTTACGGTGAAAACTGACAAGGGCAGGGACGCCGGGTTGAACTAGAAAGGTTGCAGGGGTCAAAGTGCAAAAGATTCAGATCTGAATCTGAGGGGGGTTTTCTCACCAGGTGGAAGCCTAGCCCGAGTGGCTGACGCGTGGGGCCAGGGTGATGAGCTGGCGCCAGCGTGGCGAACCATGTGTGCATGCACAGGAGGTGCTCGACGCGGCGCGATGCCACGCGCGGGGCGGTGACCACCGGTGGCGGCGTGGACGCGTGCGGGTGATGCAGGCCGTTCCACGAAGCGAGGCTTGGCATAGACGACGCGCCTCATCGGCGCGTACCAGGAGGAGGTGGTGTTGTCGTCGGGGAGCGCCAGGAGTTCGCCAGTGATAGACATCTGCGGGCGGCGGCGGCGGCCACACGGTGAAAACACGGAACCCAGAAGCCAGTAGGGAAAAGGAGGTGTCCAGGAGGGGCACAGAGTTACCAGGAACACGCTAGTGCTGTTGAGGTCGCCGGAGAAGAACTAGGCCGGCCGGGATTGACGAAAATTGCGGCGGCATTTGTGAGGAATCGGTGAATTTGGTGCCATCTTGAGGGCTCCCGTCTCGATTCCTTCAGCGGGGAAAACAAGGGCGAAGAGGCGCATCTCCTGGTGGGCTCAAATCAAGGCGGGGCGGCCGGAGTCGTCGGCGGCATGAAGCGGTGGCGGCGGCGCTCTCGGTGGCGTGCAGAGAAAGAAAAGAGGAAGAGAGGGGAGGTTGCTCGCGGCGCGAGGGAGAAAGGATGAGGAGGCTAGGGTTTCCAGGCACATGGATGGGGATAAGAAGGGGAGGGAGCAGGTGAGGTGCGGTGGTGCGCTGGTGAGGACCACAGGGTCGCTCACGCCATTCTCGTGTGAAGGAAGACGACAAGGGAGGAGCGTCTCGGATCGTGCGAAGAGGTATCAGGCCGAAACTGGGGATCAGCTGGCTTGGGCCACCGGTGAGAAGGTAGTAGACAGAGGGAATGCTAGGCCGCCGGGGAGTGATAGTGTCCAGGGTTTGGTTCGATTGGAAGAGGAAAAAAGGCCAGGGAAAAGGTTAGAGTTTTTCTTTTCTTTTTCTGTTTTCATTTAAACTATTTGAATCCAAAAATCCTTTTCAGTTTTGATTTGAACCAAGGATGAGAGTGAGTATTTAATCTAGCTTTCCAAAATATTTAATTCATTTTTAATCAAAACAAAGCACATTTATATTCAAAACTTTATTAGTTGGAAAACTTAGTTATAAAATAAGAACTATGGGAGAGAAAGATTAGGGTTTATTTAAAGGAAAAGATGAGGGAGGGTTTATAAAATAGTTTTAGTTAGTAAAATCATGGATGACATGATGCATGTTTATGCACAAAAAGAAAATAACAACAATTATATAGGGGGTACTACCCGGGGCCGTTACAATCGACACCACTAACAAGGAACCTCGCCCCGAGGTTCCACCTCAAGGTACGGGGGAGAGAGGTGAACTATCGAGTGTTCAGGCGACGTGTCGATCTCCTCGACACCACTAACAAGAATTGTTGCTCCATGCTGATCGGTCGACACACTAGCAAGAAGTTGTTGTTCCGTCGGTGATGATGCCCTTCTGTTGGGATCCTCCGAAGATCGAACCTATTAGGATAAGGCAAAGATCGTCCAACTCACTTCAGAACCTAAGACTCAGAAAACTTAGTTAAGAGAGAAGACTCAAAACTCGCGAAAGTAAGATGAGAAAGAATTGAGGTTAGAAGAAAATCAGAACTAATCAGATCTATCCAACGAAGTTTTCAGAAATAGGTTTTGACACTAGACACAACAACGTCCGTTGGCAAGGTTATCCTACAAGTTGGACCAGTGGGGTACCGTCAACCTGGCTCTGATACCAACTTGTGACGCCCCGAAACCGGTACCATGAGGATTCCAGCGATCCCGCAAAATCCGCACAATATCGAATCTGAGACGCCCTCCGACACGACGTGAGCGACGAATCACACACGTCATGCCAGAGGAATTAACACAAGCGGTAACATTACAAAAGGATTACAATAGAGCCCACAAGAAACATATATTACAACAAAGACTCCAACGAGTCAAGAATACAAATATTTAATACAAAGACCCAAATCATACAGAAGATCAAATTAGTCCGAGTACGGACAAGATACAACTTGGACTAAGAGTCCTGAAGATATACGATGGCGTCCATAACCCTGTCCAGGCCACGCCGGAAGGGTAACCTTGCTAACATCGTCTTCATCGAACATATCTTCATACCTGCCCGGTTATGTCCCAAAGCAGCAATAAGTACGGGTTCGTAGTTAACAACACTTCAAGACGTATATGCATTCGTCAACCAGTCGTCCTTTGTACTTGAGGCACGCAGGGGACTTAGAGGATGCAAGAGGAACGTCATAGACAATATGGTGGGGTTAAGCGGCAGCGCGCAAGCTCTAAAAACCTATAGAGACACTCTACAACATTCGTCTATCAGAGAAGGTGAGAGAGCGCATAAAACTAACAGTTCTATACGCTGCAAACATAACTTAACCGATGCATTCCCCCTTCACAAAGGAAGAAGTACTAACAAGGGCACTCACACGGTTGTCAAGTTTTATTAGGTAACCATTGTAATAATGCTATATTACTAAGCAAGTTATTAACAGCAACATAAAAGTGTAAGTTGTTCTATGATCGAGTTAAATAGATCCAAGTCGTCCATAACCGCGGATACGGCTTATCGATAAGATGTACACCCTGCAGGGGTTGCCCAAATGTAACCATACGCATGCTCGAACCCACTTACTACAGGTGGAGTCACACGACAAGACCGTTCCCAATGCAAGAGAATGTTTAATGGGAGCCACCCAACTAAGCTACCCGTGACGAAGTTCAGCCGTACACCGATATGGACTCAGAGGTTTGCGTCGGCGGCTAGGCGTGCAAACCACACGCTTCACTAAATATCCCGCAAGGTACAATACAGAATAGAAACACCCGAAGGCAACATGAAGTAAACACCCGAAGGCAACAGTAAGTAAAGCATGGCATACATGGCATAGGCAAATAAAACCAAGGTTGTGGCTCCCAATAAACAAACTCGAGGAAAGGTAATGGGTGAGGGGGTCCCGATAATCGTCCCCATGTACGGGTAGAGTGCTCAATCTCGGAACAGATAACAAGAACTCGGGTCCTAGGGGACATTAGAGAGTCAAAGTTCCGATGCTTTCGCAAAGGGGCTCACATATGCCACTGCTTACAATTTTACTTGTTAACACTAAGTAAAGCATGAGTATCTCCAACAAATATATCCATAAACCATGTGTCATGATTCCCCAACAGATAACCCGATAAGATAACAATAACGGTAACAAGATATAAACGACTCTAGCATGCACTACGACTCGTAAGGCAGACCCGATAACCAAACAACATTTGTAGGAGGGTGGTGGATTCAATATGGGCTGCTTGCGGTAAAAAGTGGATAGGACACGTGACAAGAACGCAACTCAAGGCTGGCATAAGAGAGAAGGCAAAGTAAAATAGGTGAGCAACTCCTGCAGAGACAGGAGTTTAGGAAATGCTTGCCTGTTATAGCTTGCCGAGGAACATCCGGAGGACTTTTCGTATCTCACAACACCACTTCATGATCCTATCTGGGAAGAAGCAAATGCTGGAACACACAACGCATGCAAGTTTTACTACTACGAAAGAAGAAACAGCATGATCAAGATGATATGCATGACATGGCAGCGATGGTGCAATGCAAGTTATCCATATTAATCGGAGTCGGAACCCCGGACAAACAAATTAGGCTTGGAGTTGAATTTATACCGCCAAAGTTAAGTGTTGATTAGCATGGTACAACATGGCAGGGTTGAGCTACATCAAAGTTAAACGGAGCGGGGAAAACTACGTCGGTGTTCCGAAATACTCCGAATATATGGGAGGTGAACATGCATAACTAGCAATTCGCGACATGATGCAAGATGGAAACAAGCATATGGATGGCATATTCATGTTCGTCCCATTTTTCTGATCAAAATTCATATAGAACACTTTTATTTTGAATTACCAATTAAAAGTTATTAACATATTAGTGTTTAGTTATTTAAAAATAGATAAACACGTTTTATTTAATTGGAAAAGGACCCGAAAACAAAGCAGTTGCCAGGGAGGGGCCTCGGGTTTGTTTGTAAAACATGCAGGGGCTTACGGTGAAAACTGACAAGGGCAGGGACGCCGGGTTGAACTAGAAAGGTTGCAGGGGTCAAAATGCAAAAGATTTAGATCTGAATCTGAGGGGGGTTTTCTCACTGGGTGGAAGCTTAGCCCGAGTGGCTAACGCGTGGGGCCCGGGTGATGAGATGGCGCCAACGTGGCGAACCATGCGTGCACGCACAGGAGGTGCTCGACGCGGGTCGATGCCGCGCGCGGGGCGGTGACCACCGGTGGCGGCGTTGATGCGCGCGAGCAACTCAGGTTTTTCCAGGAAGAGAGGCTTGGTGCAGACGCCGCGCCTCGTCGGTGCGTACCAGGAGGAGGTGGTGCTGTCATCGGGGAGCGCCGGAAGTTCTCCGACGACAAACATCTGCGGGCGGTGGCGGCCACATGGTAAAAACGCGGAACCCGGAAGCAAGGAGGGAAAAGGAGGTGTCCAGGAGGGGCGCGGAGTTACCAGGAACACACTGGTGTTGTCGAGGTCACCGTAGAAGGACTAGGCCGGCCGGGATTGACGAAAAACTGCGGCGGCATGAGTGAGGAATCGGTGAATTTGGTGCCGTCTTGAGGGCTCCCGTCTCGATTCCTTCAGCGGGGAGAACAAGGGCGGAGAGGCGCATCTCCTGGTGGTCTAAGATCAAGGAGGCGCGGCCGGAGTGGTCGGCGGTGCTCTCGGTGGCGTGCAGATAAAGAAAAGAGGAAGAGAGGGGAGGTTGCTCGCGGCGCGAGGGAGAAAGGATGAGGGGGCTAGGGTTTCCAGGCACATGGATGGGGATAAGAAGGGGAGGGAGCAGGTGAGGTGCGGTGGTGCGGTGGTGAGGACCACAGGGTCGCTCACGCCATTCTCGTGCGAAGGAAGGAGACAAGGGAGGAGCGCCTCAGACGTGCGAAGAGGTATCGGGCCGAAACTGGGGATCGACTGGCTTGGGCCGTGATGACCCACAAGTATAGGGGACCGCAATAGTCTTCGAGGGAAGTAAAACCCAATTTATTGATTCGACACAAGGGGAGCCAAAGAATATTTGTAAGCCTTAACAGCGGAGTTGTCAATTCAGCCGCACTCGAAACGGACTTGCTCGCAAGAGTTTATCGATAGTAACAGCTTTATAGTAGTAGCGAGTAGTGAAATATCAGCAGCAGTGTAACAAAGACAGCAGTAGTGATTATAGTAAACAGCAGGATTAAAATAATGTTGGCACAGGGATGGATGAACGGGCGCTGCATGGATGAGAGAAATCATATAACAATCAAGGTAGGGCATTTGCAGATAATAATAAAGCGGTATCCAAGTACTAAACAATCCATAGGCATGTGTTCCATATTAAAAGATATCAAGTAAATCATGCTTTTCCAGGTCATGTCCAGGCCGAGCTCTGATAAGAGAGCAAAACCTTGCCCAAGCTTCAGGCAATTTCTCTCCATCTTCCTGGTCAAAACTATAAATTTTCTGCAAAGCAATATGTTGAGCACTAGCAGGAAAGTATTTCCGAAAGAAAACATCAAGCAAACCACTTGGACTATCAATAGAATCAGGAGGCAAACTATTATACCAAGTTTTAGCATCATCCTTTAATGAGAAAGGAAAATTTTTAGCAACAAAATAAGTACGCTTCTTAATATCATCAGAAAACAAGCTACTCAGAGTAGACAGCTCAATCATGTGTTCTACAGCACTTTCTTTTTCAGTACCAAAAAAAGGTGTTTTCTCTACAATAGATATATGAGATAAATCAAGAGAAAAATCATAATCTTTATCCTTAATGTTTATAGGAGATGTGGCAAATTTAGGATCAGGAGACAGTTTACATCTAACAGTATGTTGTGCAAGAAGCTTTTTAATATTACTTGTACCAGTAGTAGCATTGCATTTATCAATGAAATCATCATCAAGTTCTACATAATCTTCATCAAGATCATCACTAGAGTATTCAGACTCAGGTGAATTAACAGGTGTAGCAGTATTTTCATTAGGAGTTTCAGTATTTTCAATTTGTCTAGACCTAGCAATTGTAGCATCTAGAAAAGATCCTAACGAACCATCATTATCAAGCACAGCAGAAGCATCATCAAAATTATAAGAGGAATTTTCAGATTCAGCAGAATTACCAAGCATTTGAAGCTTGTGGTGGTGAAACAAGTTTACTTATCACAGATGGTGAATCAAGAGCAAGCAGAGGTACTCGAGTTGTACCTTTTCTTGTAGTGGATGGTAATATGGCGACTTTAGTATCGCGAGGTTTACCCATGATGGAGAATTTGCAGCGAACAATATTAATCCAAGTGAACTTGCAAATAAAGCTATGCTCCCGGCAACGGCGCTGTGAAAATAGTCTTGATGACCCACAAGTATAGGGGATCGCAACAGTCTTCGAGGGAAGTAAAACCCAATTTATTGGTTCGACATAAGGGGAGCCAAAGAATATTTGTAAGCCTTAACAGCGGAGTTGTAAATTTAGATGCACCTGGAAACAGACTTGCTCGCAAGAGTTTATCAGTAGTAACAGTTTTATAGCAGTAGCAGTAGTGAAATATCAGCAGACAGTGTAACAAAGACAGCAGTAGTGATTATAGTAAACAGCAGGATTAAAATACTGTAGGCACAGGAATGGATGAACGGGCGCTGCATGGATGAGAGAAATCATATAACAATCAAGGTAGGGCATTTGCAGATAATAATAAAGCGGTATCCAAGTACTAAACAATCCATAGGCATGTGTTCCATATTTAGTCGTACGTGCTCGCAATGAGAAACTTGCACAACATCTTTTGTCCTACCACAGCCGGGCCTCTAGGGAATCTACTGGAAATTAAGGTACTCCTTTTAATAGAGCACCGGAGCAAAGCATTAACACTCCGTGAACACATGTGATCCTCATATCACCGCCTTCCCCTCCGGTTGTCCCAATTTCTGTCACTTTGGGGCCTCGGGTTCCGGACAGCAATATGTGTATACAACTTGCAGGTAAGATCATAAAACAATGAATATCATCATGAAACAATAACATGTTCAGATCTGAGATCATGGCACTCGGACCCTAGTGACAAGCATTAAGCATAACAAGTTGCAACAATATCATAAAAGTACCAATTACGGATACTAGGCACTACGCCCTAACAATCTTATGCTATTACATGACCAATCTCATCCAATCCCTACCATCCCCTTCAGCCTACAACGGGGGAATTACTCACACATGGATGGGGGAAACATGGCTGGTTGATGGAGAGGCGTCGGTGGTGATGATGGCGATGATCTCCTCCAATTCCCCGTCCCGGCGGAGTGCCAGAACGGAGTTTCTGGTCCCGAGACGGAGTTTCGCGATGGCGGCGGAGTTCTGATAAGTTCCTCTGGCACTGGCTCAACCCTGCGGCGTTTTTTAGGTCAAGTTCTTGGCAGTCTGACAGAGGCACCACGCTCTGAGAGCGTCGGTTGATTTGTAGGGCTTATGCTTCAGGGTCGGTCACATGCTGCCAGCTTATGGGGTTGAGCCTGCGGGCCCCTCCTCTCGGGCTCCGCTCCCTTCACAAAAATAGGCCCACTGGAAATTAATCCTGGGATTTTCCCAAAGTTGATGTTTTGAAAATATAAAAACGAGATATCAGTATAATTACTTGTGTAATAAATAAGTTAGTCCTAAGCATATGTATCCAATACAGTAATTAGATACAAACAATAGCAAAAGTGTTCGTGGAAAAAGCAGACACGCTGACTTATCAACTTCCAGCGCTGATGTGACGTTTTGTCCAAGAAATTGAGTTAACAACTTCTGAAAGTGATAAAGAATCCTCTGTTAGAACAAGATTTGTTCATATGTGACAACACTCTATGATATGGATACACTAGGCAACTAAGGCACAGATATACGTACCAGCCCACCAACAGTCATGCCATCCATGAAAAGGCAAAATTAATAAATTAATAATACACTAAGAATCCATATGTTCACTGTGAAGATTGTGGAAGGTTCACAAATATTGCAACTGAACTGTATAT
>NC_061508.1:154894940-155058018 GCF_022539505.1 Lolium rigidum
ACGTCGAAGGTTGATGGCGGCGGGATGTAGTGCGGCGCAACACCAGGGGTTCCGGGCCAACGTGGAACCCGCACAACACAACCAAAGTACTTTGCCCCAACGAAACAACGAGGTTGTCAATCTCACCGGCTTGTCTGTAACAAAGGATTAGATGTATAGTGTGGATGATGATTGTTTGCAGAAAACAGTAGAACAAGTATTGCGATGAGATTGTATTCGATGTAAAAGAATGGACCGGGGTCCACAGCTCACTAGAGGTGTCTCTCCCATAAGATAAATAGCATGTTGGGTGAACAAATTACAATCGGGCAATTGACAAATAGAGAGGGCATGACCATGCACATACATGATATGATAAGTATAGTGAGATTTAATTGGGCATTACGACAAAGTACATAGACCGCTATCCAGACATGCATCTATGCCTAAAAGTCCACCTTCAGAGTTATCATCCAAACCCCTTCCAAGTATTAAGTTGCAAACAACGGACAATTGCATTAAGTACGGTGCGTAATGTAATCAATAACTACATCCTCGGACATAGCATCAATGTTTTATCCCTAGTGGCAACAAGCACATCCACAACCTAAGAACTTTCTACATCCGTCCCGGATTTAATGGAGGCATGAACCCACTATCGAGCATAAATACTCCCTCTTGGAGTTAAGAGCAAAAACTTGGCCGAGCCTCTACTAATAACTGGAGAGCATGCAAGATCATAAACAACACATAGGTAATAGATTGATAATCAACATAACATAGTATTCTCTATCCATCGGATCCCGACAAACACAACATATAGCATTACGGATAGATGATCTTGATCATGTTAGGCAGCTCACAAGATCCGACAATGAAGCACATAAGGAGAAGACGACCATCTAGCTACCGCTATGGACCCATAGTCCAGGGGTGAACTACTCACTCATCACTCCGGAGGCGACCATGGCGGTGAAGAGTCCTCCGGGAGATGATTCCCCTCTCCGGCGAGGGTGCCGGAGGCGATCTCCTGAATCCCCCGAGATGGGATTGGTGGCGGCGGCGTCTCTGGAAGGTTTTCCGTATCGTGGCTCTCGGTACTGGGGGTTTCGCGACGAAGACTATATGTAGGCGGAAGGGCAGCCTCGGAAGGGTCACAAGGGGCCCACACAACAGGGCCGCGCGACCAGCACCTAGGCCGCGCCGCCCTAGTGTGGCGCCACCTCGTGGCCCCACTTCGTTTCCTCTCCGGTCTTCTGGAAGCTTCGTGGAAAAATAGGCCCCTGGGCGTTGATTTCGTCCAATTCCGAGAATATTTCCATACTAGGATTTCTGAAACCAAAAACAGCAGAAAACAGCAACTGGCTCTTCGGCATCTCGTTAATAGGTTAGTGCCGTAAAATGCATAAATACGACATAAAGTATGCATAAAACATGTAGATATCATCAATAATGTGGCATGGAACATAAGAAATTATCGATACGTCGGAGACGTATCAGCATCCCCAAGCTTAGTTCCTGCTCGTCCGAGCGAGTGAACGATAACAAAGATAATTTCGGAGTGACATGCCATCATAACCTTGATCATACTATTGTAAGCATATGTAATGAATGCAGCGATCAAAACAATGGTAATGACATGAGTAAACAAATGAATCATAAAGCAAAGACTTTTCATGAATAGCACTTCAAGACAAGCATCAATAAGTCTTGCATAAGAGTTAACTCATAAAGCAATAAATCAAAGTAAAGGTATTGAAGCAACACAAAGGAAGATTAAGTTTCAGCGGTTGCTTTCAACTTATAACATGTATATCTCATGGATATTGTCAATGTAAAGTAATATAACAAGTGCAATATGCAAGTATGTAGGAATCAATGCACAGTTCACACAAGTGTTTGCTTCTTGAGGTGGAGAGAGATAGGTGAACTGACTCAACATAAAAGTAAAAGAAATGTCCTTCAAAGAGGAAAGCATCGATTGCTATATTTGTGCTAGAGCTTTGGTTTTGAAAACAAGAAACAATTTTGTCAACGGTAGTAATAAAGCATATGTATCATGTAAATTATATCTTACAAGTTGCAAGCCTCATGCATAGTATACTAATAGTGCCCGCACCTTGTCCTAATTAGCTCGGATTACCGGGATTATCGCAATACACATGTTTCAACCAAGTGTCGGAAAGGGGTACCTCTATGCCGCTTGTACAAAGGTCTAAGGAGAAAGCTCGCATTTGGATTTCTCGCTTTTGATTATTCTCAACTTAGACATCCATACCGGGACAACATAGACAACGAGATAATGGACTCCTCTTTAATGCATAAGCATGTAGCAACAATTAATGTTCTCATATGAGATTGAGGATATATGTCCAAAACTGAAACTTCCACCATGATTCATGGCTTTAGTTAGCGGCCCAATGTTCTTCTCTAACATTATGCATGCTCTAACCATTAAATGAGTGGTAAATCTCCCTTACTTCGGACAAGACGAACATGCATAGCAACTCACATGATATTCAACAAAGAGTAGTTGATGGCGTCCCCGAGAACATGGTTATCGCACAACGAGGCAACTTAATAAGAGATAAAGTGCATAAGTACATATTCAATACCACAATAGTTTTTAAGCTATTTGTCCCATGAGCTATATATTGCAAAGGTAAAGAATGGAAATTTTAAAGGTAGCACTCAAGCAATTTACTTGGGAATGGCGGAGAAATACCATGTAGTAGGTAGGTATGGTGGACACAAATGACATAGTGGTTGGCTCAAGGATTTTGGATGCATGAGAAGTATTCCCTCTCGATACAAGGTTTAGGCTAGCAAGGTTATTTGAAACAAACACAAGGATGAACCGGTGCAGCAAAACTCACATAAAAGACACATTGTAAACATTATAAGACTCTACACCGTCTTCCTTGTTGTTCAAACTCAATACTAGAAATTATCTAGACTTTAGAGAGACCAAATATGCAAACCAAATTTTAGCAAGCTCTTTGTATTTCTTCATTAATGGGTGCAAAGTATATGATGCAAGAGCTTAAACATGAGCTCAACAATTGCCAAGTATCAAATTATTCAAGACATTTTAGAATTACTACATGTAGCATTTCCCGATTCCAACCATATAACAATTTAACGAAGAAGATTCAACCTTCGCCATGAATACTATGAGTAAAGCCTAAGGACATATTTGTCCATATGCAACAGCGGAGCGTGTCTCTCTCCCACACAATGAATGCTAGGATCCATTTTATTCAAACAAAACAAAAAACAAAAACAAACCGACGCTCCAAGCAAAGCACATAAGATGTGATGGAATAAAAATATAGTTTCAGGGGAGGAACCTGATAATGTTGTCGATGAAGAAGAGGATGCTTTGGGCATCCCCAAGCTTATACGCTTGAGTCTTCTTAAAATATGCAGGGGTGAACCACCGGGGCATCCCCAAGCTTAGAGCTTTCACTCTCCTTGATCATATTGTATCATCTCCCTCTCTTGATCCTTGAAAACTTCCTCCACACCAAACTCGAAACAACTCATTAGAGGGTTAGTGCATAATAAAAATTCACATGTTCAGAGGTGACATAATCATTCTTAACACTTCTGGACATTGCACAAAGCTACTTGGACATTAATGGAACAAAGAAATTCATCCATCATAGCAAAAGAGGCAATGCGAAATAAAAGGCAGAATCTGTCAAAACAGAACAGTCCGTAAAGATGGATTTTATTGAGGCACCAGAGTTGCTCAAATGAAAATGCCCAAATCTTTCTATTCTTAATAGGTGATCCCATTTTACTGCACATGCAAGGTATCCACCTCATCATCCACCTCCAAGCAATCATAGCTTGCCACCTAAGATAATTTGCCACCTAATCAAAAGAAGAAAAGCTGCACATCAGTTTTCTCTTCTCTTAAAGTCATGCCACCATGTTATCCTTCATTGGTTGTATTTATCTTATCTTTATCTTTAAATAGCTAGCCCCACTACCTGATTTTCCTGAGCTGCGGTGAAGCCACGTCACCTCCTTTTTCTCCCAAACAGCTTCGCACTTCGCACACAGCGTCCTTGCGTTAAGAAAAAAAACCCATCCAGCCGAAAGACTTATCAGCCCATCACGTTCATCTTCTTCCAAGTAGCAGCGAAGGCACGAGACGCCCGCTCCTCTTCCTCTCCCCACGATTTGTGCAGCACTTATTGAATCTCCTTAGCAGTAATGGCGGAAACGAATCGTCTAAGCACTTGCCTTTTTATTCTCTTGAGTCCACCAGCCCGACCTCATTTGTGACCGGTGTCTTCCGCCCACCTCCCTTTGGTTCTTCTTCCTTCCCTAGGTCACAGGGAGCTGCCATCAGCTTGCAGTCTCACCGACCTGGCTGCTGAGCTTCCGGAGACGCCTAGCCGCTGCTGCATGACCACAGGTTCCTTTGCAGGCTATTGCATGTGCAGCCAACGTTTGTATAGGTAGCCGATCTATTTTCTCATCTGATTTGTTGCGTTCGCTCTCTGCAGTTTATCAAAATTCAAGATGGACCATCGATGCAAGGTACATGCGTGCCGCTGGAGCCATGCTACTTCGTCTTTATATACACCTCTCTCCGCCACCGTGGGAGTTCATCTCATCTTGGCATTTTTCATAACTCTGTATTCATCCTCACTTCTGAACACAAGGACAATGGTCTTTCAAGCTCACCGCATGCTGGAGCAGTGTTCCAATCATCCGGTTCTCCTGTAAATTAAATCTGCAACTACAAGGTATCTCCTTCCCCCTCCTCCTGTTTGTACAAATTTCAGTGGACCTTTCAGTAATTAATGTTAGACATGTTTCTGTCCATGCGATCTGCATCTCATCGTGGCAGCAAGTAGTGCATTTGGTAGCAGTAAGTATTATACATGTGTGCATTTTCCTTCTTACTATGTGCTACCGTGTATGTCAAACAAAAAAGAGGAAGCCCTCTAAAGTCTAAGCATTATTTGAGATTTCATATTCTTTGATACTCTATGGTCATTTGTATTTCCCCCTTTTAGCTGACACGCACTGAATTGGAGTACTGAACTAAATTGTTATTGCGCCAAAAAGAATCAGATTCAAGAAGGTGTGTGGTCTATACTCTGAATTTACTTATTTTTTCATTATTGTGGTCTAACCATTTCATATATAATTTCCACATGATCAATGTGATCTGCGTACAGAAAATGGAATTATCTTTGTTTCAACCAGTTTTGCAAGTTGGGCAAATGATTAACCATGCTTAAGTAAGTTTCTCGACTGTTTGTTTCCTTGCTGCATATTATTCTTTGTATAGTGCTTCATAATTGTTCAAAGTGTGAAACAATGGTTACTATAGATTAATGATTAAACAATGTCTTAGCAAGTGAAGTTAACAAATATCTTTGCTCAATGCAGGTTGTTCCCTCTCTCTTGAGCCAGTTAATTGAGCTATTCATTTTATTTACCAGCGATCCCTTTTATTTTAATATCCACTTTCCCTTGGTGCCTTGATTGTGTGAAATTGGATAGGGGTAAAGACACATAACCATATTTTGCATTGTTAATTATGGTACACAGGTTCAATTTTCAGATATGCTGGTGCTACTCACAGTTAGTTATATGTAGTTTTTTACACCAGTTGTAAATTTTAATATGTAGTGCATTCTGTTAATTCATATATCGAAGAGTATCTCTATTGATGATATATCTTTCATCCATGTAGTGTATTTCTTCTTAAGAAGTGTTATTATGTTGGCACATCGCAACAAAATTAGCATCGACCAAAATGAGCTATTTATAATACAGAGATATATTTCGCTATCACTTTTACTTCTCTAAATCTTGAAGGATCTATCAAAACATTGCCGCAGCAATGCGCGGGGTAACATCTAGTTGAATGAAAGTTGCGTACATATCTGAGGATCACGCACGTAAATTGGCATATTTTTCTGAGCTACCTACAGAGAGGCAGGTCGAAATTCGTGACAGCAAAGAAATCTGTTTCTGCGCAGTAATCCAAATCTAGTATGAACCTTACTATCAAAGACTTTACTTGGCACAACAAAGCACAAAACTAAGATAAGGAGAGGTTGCTACAGTAGTAACAACTTCCTAGACTCAAATATAAAATAAAAGTACTGTATTAAAAACATGGGTTGTCTCCCATAAGCGCTTTTTTTTAACGCCTTTCAGCTAGGCGCAGAAAGTGTATATCAAGTGTTATCAAGAGATGATGCATCGATAGCGGGGTTTGGAGTTTTCTCAACTATGCATTGTATCTTATCTATGTAAGTTTCAGAGGCTCCCTTTTCATTAGTCTTAGGCTTGCTATTTTCATCAAACAAATTTTCGGGAACAAGCCAAGCATAATTATTTTCTAGTGCCTCGCACATTCCTAAGAGTTTGCACGGTATTGAGGTTTTAATATCCCCCTCATAATTAACTTGATTAGTATACTTTTGTCTATCTTTTTCCATTTTTTCAAGAGTGTCGGCAAAATTGGTATAAGAGCCTAGCATATTATATTTAGTGAAGACTTTTCTAGCTTCTCTTGCTATTCCCCCAAATTCTTTAAGAAGGGTTTCTAATACAAAATCTTTCTTTTCTCCTTCTTCCATATCACTAAGTGTAAGAAACATATGTTGAATTACGGGATTAAGATTAACAAATCTAGCTTCTAACGCGTGTACTAAAGAAGCAACAGCAATTTCATAAGTAGGAGCAAGTTCTACCAAGTGTCTATCTTCAAAATCTTCGACCGTACTAATATGAGTGAAAAAATCTTCTATATTATCTTTCCCGAGGATAGACCCTCGGCCTACCGGTACATCTTTAAGAATAAACTTAGGAGGAAACATGTTGAAATAAGTAAAGCGAATGCAAGTAACTACTTTTTTTTGTGTTTTTGATATAGAGTGCAAGACAGTAAATAAAGTAAAGCTAGCAACTAATTTTTTTGTGTTTTGATATAATGCAGCAAACAAAGTAGTAAATAAAATAAAGCAAGACAAAAACAAAGTAAAGAGATTGGATTGTGGAGACTCCCCTTGCGAGCGTGTCTTGATCTCCCCGGCAGCGGCGCCGGAAAAAGAGCTTGATACGCGTACGGCACGCGTCCGTTGGGAACCCCAAGAGAAAGGTGTGATGCGTACGGCGGCAAGTTTTCCCTCGGTAAGAAACCAAGGTTTATCGAACCGAGTAGGAGCCAAGAAGCACGTCGAAGGTTGATGGCGGCGGGATGTAGTGCGGCGCAACACCGGGGATTCCGGCGCCAACGTGGAACCTGCACAACACAACCAAAGTACTTTGCCCCAATGAAATAGCGAGGTTGTCAATCTCACCGAAGCTTCTTGTAACAAAGGATTAGATGTATAGTGTGGATGATGATTGTTTGCGAGAAAACGATAGAACAAGTATTGCGGTAGATTGTATTCGATGTAAAAGAATGGACCGGGGTCCACGAGTTCACTAGAGGTGTCTCTCCCATAAGATAAATATCATGTTGGGTGAACAAATTACAGTCGGGCAATTGACAAATAGAGAGGGCATGACCATGCACATACATGATATGATAAGTATAGTGAGATTTAATTGGGCATTACGACAAAGTACATAGACCGCTATCCAGCATGCATCTATGCCTAAAAACTCCACCGTCAGGTTATCATCCGAACCCCTTCCAGTATTAAGTTGCAAACAACATACAATTGCATTAAGTATGGTGCGTAATGTAATCAATAACTACATCCTCGGACATAGCATCAATATTTTATCCCTAGTGGCAACGACACATCCACAACCTTAGAACTTTCACGTCACTCGTCCCGGATTTAATGGAGGCATGAACCCACTATCGAGCATAAATACTCCCTCTTGGAGTTAAGAGCAAAAACTTGGCCGAGCCTCTACTAATAACGGAGAGCATGCAAGATCATAAACAACACATAGGTAATAGATTGATAATCAACATAACATAGTATTCTCTATCCATCGGATCCCGACAAACACAACATATAGCATTACGAGATAGATGATCTTGATCATGTTAGGCAGCTCACAAGATCCGACAATGAAGCACATAAGGAGAAGACGACCATCTAGCTACTGCTATGGACCCATAGTCCGGGGGTGAACTACTCACTCATCACTCCGGAGGCGACCATGGCGGTGAAGAGAACTCCGGGAGATGATTCCCCTCTCCGGCAGGGTGCCGGAGGCGATCTCCTGAATCCCCCGAGATGGGATTGGCGGCGGCGGCGTCTCTAGAAGGTTTTCCGTATCGTGGCTCTCGGTACTGGGGTTTCGCGACGAAGACTATATGTAGGCGGAAGGGCAGCCTCGGAAGGGTCACGAGGGGCGCACACAATAGGGCCGCGCGGCCAGCACCTGGGCCGCGCCGCCCTAGTGTGGCGCCACCTCGTGGCCCCACTTCGTTTCCTCTCCGTCTTACGGAAGCTTCGTGGAAAAATAGGCCCACGGGCGTTGATTTCGTCCAATTCGAGAATATTTCCTTACTAGGATTTCGAAACCAAAAACGAGCAGAAACGACAATCGGCTCTTCGGCATCTCGTTAATAGGTTAGTGCCGGAAAATGCATAAATACGACATAAAGTTTGCATAAAACATGTAGATATCATCAATAATGTGGCATGGAACATAAGAAATTATCGATACGTCGGAGACGTATCAATGTATAGTGTGGAAGATGATGTTTGTTGCGAAGAACAGTAAAGAACAAGTATTGCAGTAGATTGTATTTCAGATGTAAAGAATGGACCGGGGTCCACAGTTCACTAGTGGTGTCTCTCCCATAAGATAAATGCATGTTGGGTGAACAAATTACAGTTGGGCAATTGACAAATAAAGAAGGCATAACAATGCACATACATATATCATGATGAGTACTATGAGATTTAATCGGGGCATTACGACAAAGTACATAGACCGCTATCCGGCATGCATCTATGCCTAAAAAGTCCACCTTCGAGGTTATCATCCGAACCCCTTCCGGTATTAAGTTGCAAACAACGAGACAATTGCATTAAGTATGGTGCGTAATGTAATCAACACAAATATCCTTAGACAAAGCATTGATGTTTTATCCCTAGTGGAAACTGACACATCCACAACCTTAGAACTTTCTCTCACATCGTCCCGGATTCAATGGAGGCATGAACCCACTATCGAGCATAAATACTCCCTCTTGGAGTTACAAGTATCAACTTGGCGAGCCTCTACTAGCAACGGAGAGCGAGTTACAAGTATCAACTTGGCCGAGCCTCTACTAGCAACGGAGAGCATGCAAGAACATAAACAACATATATGATAGATTGATAATCAACTTGACATAGTATTCAATATTCATCGGATCCCAACAAACACAACATGTAGGATTACAAATAGATGATCTTGATCATGATAGGCAGCTCACAAGATCTAACATGATAGCACAATGAGGAGAAGACAACCATCTAGCTACTTGCTATGGACCCATAGTCCGAGGGGTGAACTACTCACACATCGATCCGGAGGCGATCATGGTGATGAAGATACCTCCGAGGAGATGATTCCCCACTCCGGCGAGGTGCGGAGGCGATCTCTGAATCCCCGAGATGGGATTGGCGGCGGCGGCGTCTGCGGAAGGTTTTCCGTATCGTGGCTCTCGGTACTGGGGTTTTCGCGACGAAGGCTTTAAGTAGGCGGAAGGGTAGGTTTAGGGGCGGCACGAGGGCCCCACACAACAGGGCGGCGCGGGCCCTAGCCTGGCCGCGCGGCCCTGGCGTGGTGGCGCCTCGTTGCCCCACTTCGTTTCCCTTTCGGTCTTCTGGAAGCTTCGTGGAAAGATAAGACCCTGGGCGTTGATTTCGTCCAATTCCGAGAATATTTCCTTTGTTGGATTTCTGAATCCAAAAACAGCAGAAAACAACAACTGGCTCTTCGGCATCTCGTCAATAGGTTAGTGTCGGAAAATGCATAATAATGACATAAAGTGTGTATAAAACATGTGAGTATCATCATAAAAGTAGCATGGAACATAAGAAATTATAGATACGTTTGAGACGTATCAAGCATCCCCAAGCTTAGTTCCTACTCGCCCTCGAGTAGGTAAACGATAAGAAGGATAGTTTCTGAAGTGACATGCTATCATAATCTTGATCAATACTATTGTAAAGCATATGAGATGAATGCAACGATTCGAAGCAATGGTGAAGACAATGAGTAAACAAATGAATCATATAGCAAAGACTTTTCATGAATAGTACTTTCAAGACAAGCATCAATAAGACTTGCATAAGAGTTACTCATAAAGCAATAGATTCTTAGTAGAAAGCTTTGAAACAACACAAAGGAAGATATAAGTTTCAGCAGTTTCTTTCAACTTCAACATGTATATCTCATGGATAATTGTCAACACAAAGTAATATAACAAGTGCAATAGGTAAACATGTAAGAATCAATGCACACAGTTCACACAAGTGTTTGCTTCTAAGATAGAAAGAAGTAGGTAAACTGACTCAACAATAAAGTAGAAGATTGACCCTTCGCAGAGGGAAGCATGGATTACTATTTTTGTGCTAGAGCTTTTCATTTTGAAAACAAGAAAGAATTTTGTCAACGGTAGTAATAAATCATATGTGTTATGTATAAGATATCCTATAAGTTGCAAGCCTCATGCATAGTATACCAATGGTGCTCGCACCTTGTCCTAATTAGCTTGTTGTGACGCCCCAAAACCGGTACCTTGAGGATCCCAGCGAATCCGCCGAAATCCGCACGATATCGATTTTAGGAGACGCACCACCAAGCGCCTCGTACACGCCGAAGCATGCACGCGATGCGGGTGGAATCAATCCCAAGCGGTAACATTACAACAGGATTACAATAGAGCCCACAAGAAACATATATATTACAGCAACGACTCGAACGAGTCAAGATACAAATAGATACATACAAAGATCCAAATCATACAGAAGATCAAATACGTCCGAGTACGGACAAGATACAAATTTGGACTAAGAGTCACGAAGATAACCGAGTGGCGTCCATAACCCTGCCCGAGCCAAGCCGGAAGGGTAACCTTGCTAGCGTCGTCTTCATCGTACATATCTTCATACCTGCCGGTTATATCCCGTAGAAGCGGCAATAAGTACGGGTTCGTACTTAACAAGACTTCAAGACGTATAAGCATTCGTCAACCGATCGTCCTTTGTACTTGAGGCACGCGGGGACTTAGAGGACGCAAGAGGAACGTCATAGGCAATATGGTGGGGTTAAGCGGCAGCGCATAAGCACTAAAAGACCTATAGAGACACTCTACAACATTCGTCTAAACGAGAGAAGGTGAGAGAGCGCATAACTAACGGTTCAAAAACTCTGCAAACATAACACAGCCGATGCGTTCCCCTCGCAAGGAAGTACTTACAAAGGCACTCACACGGTTGACAAGTTTTAACCATTTATTGTTGAAGTTGTACTAACTTACTATGCAAGTTATTATCAATAAACAACGAGGTGTAAGTTGTCTATGGTCGAGTCATACGGCTCCAAGTCGTCCATAACCGCGGACACGGCTTATCGATAAGATGTACACCCTGCAGGGGTTGCCCAAATGTACCCACACGCACCGATCGACCCACTTACGACGGGTGGATATCACGGCTCGCACTCTCCTTCACGACAACAATGTCCAGGAAGCCACCTAACCAAGTTGAACCCGAATCGAAGTCCGGCCGTATCTCCGAAGCGGACTTAGCTATGTGCGCCAGCGTGCTAGGTGGTTTAAACACACACTGGGGCGATAAACCACTTCGCAGCGGCTCCGCGACCTATACGTGCATACCAGAAACAAGGGATACAAGGCACCCTAGGGCTTCCCAAAATAAAGAAGTAACAGGCTGGCATGCACGCAAACAACAAATGGTAAAACATTGCAAACTAGTTGTGGCCACTGGACAAAGCTGTAGATTCCGGCAGTGGTCAAGGGGAGACCCATAAGCATACCCACATGTGGTTAGAGCGCTCAGTCTCGGAACAGATAACAAGAACTCGGGGTCCTAGGTTTTAAAGAAACACAAGTGAGCCGTCATAAAACGAGCAACTGACCCACCGATGTCTCCGCTAACAACTATTAACAAGTAACCATGATATCCTCAACAGATATAAACATGTAGCATGTGTCATGATTCTCCAACAGATAACCCGATAAGATAGCATAACGGTAACACGATATAAACAGTACTAGCATGCACTACGACTCGCAAGGCAGACCCGAAACCAAACAATAGCTGTAGGAGGTGGTGGTGGCAATATGGGCTGCTTGAGGTAACAAGTGGAAGGGACACGTGACAAGAACGCAACTTAAGGATAGCATGAGGGAGAAGGCAAAATAAAATAGGTGAGCGACTCCTGCAGGGACAGGAGTATAGGGGAAATGCTTGCCTGTTAAAGCTTGCCGAGGAACATCCGAAGAACTCGTCGTATCTCACCACACCACTTCGTGATCCTAGCCGGGAAGAAGCAGATGCTGAAACACACACAACGCATGCAAGTCTTACTACTACGGATAAAGAACCGGCATGATGAAGATGGTATGCATGGCATGGCAACGATGATGCAATACACTTATCCAATTTAAGCGGAGTCGAAACCCGGACAAACAATTAGGGTTGAAGTTGTATTTTCTACCGACAAATTTAAATGGTCGTTAGCATGACATAACATGGCAAGGGTTCGCTACTTCAAAGTTAAACGGAGCGGGAAAAATCATAGTTGGAAATCCAAAATACTCGCATATATGTTAGGTGGTATGCACCAACTATCACGTCACGACATGATGCGAGATGCAAACAGGATGAATGGATGGCATATTATTGTTCCTTGCATTTTTCTGATCAATTTTTATATATAAAACATTTTATTTCGAGTTGTAGATTTCAAGATATGATTGTCACAAGTTAAAAGCATTTTCAGCAAATTTCAGAAAATAGGAAACGGTTTTATACCGAAGAGGGGCTAGCCACAGAGGCTGACGCGCGGGCCATGGGTGCTGATGGGGCGGCTGACTGGACTGTGGCTTCTGGGACGTTTTGCACCGGAGAAAGAGCTAGCTCGAGCCAATGGCGAGGGTCCCCATCTGTCTGCGGACAAGAATAAAATAAGAAAAAAAGGTGTCTTTGCATGGCTTGGGGATTTGACCCTGGGAGCTCACGGATTGAATCAAAGGAACTAACCAGCTCGTCTACAATGAAGATGTTGATCAATTGCTGCGACGACATTTCTTGAGCCAAACGAAGATGGAAACCTGGAACAAACCGCAAAGGTTCAGACTTCTGCCCGGGACGGGATTCGAACGAGATCGATCTGCTAGAATAAACGATGAAGCAGAGAACCAGAGTGCTGCTGGCGTGCTTGTTTTCGCATAGAGATACGCAGCCAACTCGAAACGCGGAAAGGCCGCGCCTTGGACCTGGCGGCGACGACGAGGAGCGGAAGACGGGGATGACGAACTTGAGGCGAAGATGGAGACGTGCCGGCGAGGACGAGCGCAGCGACGCTCGGGACGAGCGGCTGCTGCCGGACGGTCGCGAGGCCTGGCGGCGCGCACGCGGACGAACAGCCGGAGGAACTGGTCAGGAGCACGCTGGAGGTCATGGTGCCGGGGCCGGGAGGCGCGCTAGCCTGTGAGGTGGAGGTGGACATGGACACGCTGCTGCGCGCGCAGAGGAAGCAGCGACACGGCGAGGTAGATGAAGGCGACGCGGCGGACGTAGGACAGGCCGACGTGCTTGGAGACGCGCGCGCGGATGTCTGGGTACTGGCGGCCTTGGCTTCGGACGAGGTCGAGAGCGAGCGCGGAAAGACGACGACGTCGTGCAGGGACGCGAGGTGAAAGGGGCCTGGTGGCGAGGATCATGTACAGCTGACGGCGCTCGGGAACATGCGAAGACGAGCAGCGCATGGAGAGCTTGACGGGCGGCCGGCCGGTGTTCTGGTGGACGAGGACGACGAACGGCGACGTGCTCGAGCGGAAGTCGAAGCAGGACATGGGCCAGCGCGCTTGGGGGAGGACGGAGAACGCCCGGACGCGGAGCTTGGCGTCCAAGAAGACATGGCGAGCGCGGACAGAGGAGTGGCGGCGGTACAAGGGAGTAGGCAGCTAGGGTTGAAGGGACAGGAGCTGCTTGCTTTTATACAGAAGGACTCGTTGGTGTCCATCGATAGAAGAGAGGCGACGTGGAGAAATTTCCACCGCGCCGTACTGAGGTTGGTGGTGGTGTTGTTTGCTGGGCTGATTGGAGTCTTGGGCCACGGGTAGAAATGGGTGGGCTACAAGGATATGTTGGACGTGGTGGTAACATGATTGATCGGGCTCTCCTCTTCACTTTCTTGCTGAGAACTTTCGGGACAAAGAAGAGGATGGGAGAAAGGTTTGACTGATTTGAAAAACGAAATTTTAGTTTTACAATAATTTTGCAAAGCTCCAAAATATTTGCTTTGGTTTTATTTATAATAAGAAAAGGATAAGGGAGGGTTTTACAAAACCATATGAGAGGGAAAAGAAAATAGTTTTTATTTAGAAATAATTTTTAGTTGATAAAATCTTGTGAATGATATGATGTATATGCCATGATGATGCACAAAAGAAAAAGAACAACCAAAATCTAATAGGGGTATTTTTCCTGGGTCGCTACAATCGACACCACTAACAAGGAATCTCGCCCCGAGATTCCACGTCAACCTAAGGGGGAGTTGGTTAAGCTATCGGATCTTCTTGTACCAAGTTGACAAACACCCGACCTTGGTGTGGAACCTTCTTCTGGCGAAGTGTTGATCTTCTCGACACCACTAACAAGAAGTCGTTCTTCCAGTGTTGATGAGGCGCTGTCGTCGGGACTTCCAAAGATCGGACCTGATAGGTGAGGGGCAAAGATCATCCAACCCACGTCGAAACCTAAGACTCGAAAAACTCAGATAAGAGAGAAGACTCAAAACTCGCATAGATAAGAGGAGAAAGAATAGAGATAAGGAGAAAAATCAGAGCTAATCAGAACTATCCAACGAATTTTAGAAAATAGTTTGGACTCTCTAAACTCAACGACCGTTGGCAAGGTTATCCTAAAGGCTGGACTAGTGGGGTATCGACAACCTGATGCTCTGATACCAACTTGTGACGCCCCAAAACCGGTACCTTGAGGATCCCAGCGAATCCGCCGAAATCCGCACGATATCGATTTTAGGAGACGCACCACCAAGCGCCTCGTACACGCCGAAGCATGCACGCGATGCGGGTGGAATCAATCCCAAGCGGTAACATTACAACAGGATTACAATAGAGCCCACAAGAAACATATATATTACAGCAACGACTCGAACGAGTCAAGATACAAATAGATACATACAAAGATCCAAATCATACAGAAGATCAAATACGTCCGAGTACGGACAAGATACAAATTTGGACTAAGAGTCCTGAAGATAACCAGTGGCGTCCATAACCCTGCCCGAGCCAAGCCGGAAGGGTAACCTTGCTAGCGTCGTCTTCATCGTACATATCTTCATACCTGCCCGGTTATATCCCGTAGAAGCGGCAATAAGTACGGGTTCGTACTTAACAAGACTTCAAGACGTATAAGCATTCGTCAACCAGTCGTCCTTTGTACTTGAGGCACGCAGGGGACTTAGAGGACGCAAGAGGAACGTCATAGGCAATATGGTGGGGTTAAGCGGCAGCGCGCAAGCACTAAAAGACCTATAGAGACACTCTACAACATTCGTCTAAACAGAGAAGGTGAGAGAGCGCATAACTAACAGTTCAAAAACTCTGCAAACATAACACAGCCGATGCGTTCCCCCCTCGCAAGGAAGTACTTACAAAGGCACTCACACGGTTGACAAGTTTTAACCATTTATTGTTGAAGTTGTACTAACTTACTATGCAAGTTATTATCAATAAACAACAGGTGTAAGTTGTCTATGGTCGAGTCATACAGCTCCAAGTCGTCCATAACCGCGGACACGGCTTATCGATAAGATGTACACCCTGCGGGGGTTGCCCAAATGTACCCACACGCACCGATCGACCCACTTACGACAGGTGGATATCACGGCTCGCACTCTCCTTCACGACAACAATGTCCAGGAAGCCACCTAACCAAGTTGAACCCGAATCGAAGTCCGGCCGTATCTCCGAAGCGGACTTAGCTATGTGCGCCAGCGTGCTAGGTGGTTTAAACACACACTGGGGCGATAAACCACTTCGCAGCGGCTCCGCGACCTATACGTGCATACCAGAAACAAGGGATACAAGGCACCCTAGGGCTTCCCAAAATAAAGAAGTAACGAGTGGCATGCACGCAAACAACAAATGGTAAAACATTGCAAACTAGTTGTGGCCACTTGGACAAAGTCTGTAGATTCGGCGGTGGTCAAGGGGAGACCCATAAGCATACCCACATGTGGTTAGAGCGCTCGGTCTCGGAACGGATAACAAGAACTCGGGGTCCTAGGTTTTAAAGAAACACAAGTGAGCCGTCATAAAACGAGCAACTGACCCACCGATGTCTCCGCTAACAACTATTAACAAGTAACCATGATATCCTCAACAGATATAAACATGTAGCATGTGTCATGATTCTCCAACAGATAACCCGATAAGATAGCATAACGGTAACACGATATAAACAGTACTAGCATGCACTACGACTCGCAAGGCAGACCCGAAACCAAACAATAGCTGTAGGAGGTGGTGGTGGCAATATGGGGCTGCTTGAGGTAACAAGTGGAAGGGACACGTGACAAGAACGCAACTTAAGGATAGCATGAGGGAGAAGGCAAAATAAAATAGGTGAGCGACTCCTGCAGGAGACGGGAGTATAGGGGAAATGCTTGCTCGTTAAAGCTTGCCGAGGAACATCCGAAGAACTCGTCGTATCTCACCACACCACTTCGTGATCCTAGCCGGGAAGAAGCAGATGCTGAAACACACACAACGCATGCAAGTCTTACTACTACGGATAAAGAACCGGCATGATGAAGATGGTATGCATGGCATGGCAACGATGATGCAATACACTTATCCAATTTAAGCGGAGTCGAAACCCCGGACAAACAATTAGGGTTGAAGTTGTATTTTCTACCGACAAATTTAAATGGTCGTTAGCATGACATAACATGGCAAGGGTTCGCTACTTCAAAGTTAAACGGAGCGGGAAAAATCATAGTTGGAAATCCAAAATACTCCGCATATATGTTAGGTGGTATGCACCAACTATCACGTCACGACATGATGCGAGATGCAAACAGATGAATGGATGGCATATTATTGTTCCTTGCATTTTTCTGATCAATTTTTATATATAAAACATTTTATTTCGAGTTGTAGATTTCAAGATATGATTGTCACAAGTTAAAAGCATTTTCAGCAAATTTCAGAAAATAGGAAACGGTTTTATACCGAAGAGGGGCTAGCCACAGAGGCTGACGCGCGGGCCATGGGTGCTGATGGGGCGGCTGACTGGACTGTGGCTTCTGGGACGTTTTGCACCGGAGAAAGAGCTAGCTCGAGCCAATGGCGAGGGTCCCCATCTGTCTGCGGACAAGAATAAAATAAGAAAAAAAGGTGTCTTTGCATGGCTTGGGGATTTGACCCTGGGAGCTCACGGATTGAATCAAAGGAACTAACCAGCTCGTCTACAATGAAGATGTTGATCAATTGCTGCGACGACATTTCTTGAGCCAAACGAAGATGGAAACCTGGAACAAACCGCAAAGGTTCAGACTTCTGCCCGGGACGGGATTCGAACGAGATCGATCTGCTAGAATAAACGATGAAGCAGAGAACCAGAGTGCTGCTGGCGTGCTTGTTTTCGCATAGAGATACGCAGCCAACTCGAAACGCGGAAAGGCCGCGCCTTGGACCTGGCGGCGACGACGAGGAGCGGAAGACGGGGATGACGAACTTGAGGCGAAGATGGAGACGTGCCGGCGAGGACGAGCGCAGCGACGCTCGGGACGAGCGGCTGCTGCCGGACGGTCGCGAGGCCTGGCGGCGCGCACGCGGACGAACAGCCGGAGGAACTGGTCAGGAGCACGCTGGAGGTCATGGTGCCGGGGCCGGGAGGCGCGCTAGCCTGTGAGGTGGAGGTGGACATGGACACGCTGCTGCGCGCGCAGAGGAAGCAGCGACACGGCGAGGTAGATGAAGGCGACGCGGCGGACGTAGGACAGGCCGACGTGCTTGGAGACGCGCGCGCGGATGTCTGGGTACTGGCGGCCTTGGCTTCGGACGAGGTCGAGAGCGAGCGCGGAAAGACGACGACGTCGTGCAGGGACGCGAGGTGAAAGGGGCCTGGTGGCGAGGATCATGTACAGCTGACGGCGCTCGGGAACATGCGAAGACGAGCAGCGCATGGAGAGCTTGACGGGCGGCCGGCCGGTGTTCTGGTGGACGAGGACGACGAACGGCGACGTGCTCGAGCGGAAGTCGAAGCAGGACATGGGCCAGCGCGCTTGGGGGAGGACGGAGAACGCCCGGACGCGGAGCTTGGCGTCCAAGAAGACATGGCGAGCGCGGACAGAGGAGTGGCGGCGGTACAAGGGAGTAGGCAGCTAGGGTTGAAGGGACAGGAGCTGCTTGCTTTTATACAGAAGGACTCGTTGGTGTCCATCGATAGAAGAGAGGCGACGTGGAGAAATTTCCACCGCGCCGTACTGAGGTTGGTGGTGGTGTTGTTTGCTGGGCTGATTGGAGTCTTGGGCCACGGGTAGAAATGGGTGGGCTACAAGGATATGTTGGACGTGGTGGTAACATGATTGATCGGGCTCTCCTCTTCACTTTCTTGCTGAGAACTTTCGGGACAAAGAAGAGGATGGGAGAAAGGTTTGACTGATTTGAAAAACGAAATTTTAGTTTTACAATAATTTTGCAAAGCTCCAAAATATTTGCTTTGGTTTTATTTATAATAAGAAAAGGATAAGGGAGGGTTTTACAAAACCATATGAGAGGGAAAAGAAAATAGTTTTTATTTAGAAATAATTTTTAGTTGATAAAATCTTGTGAATGATATGATGTATATGCCATGATGATGCACAAAAGAAAAAGAACAACCAAAATCTAATAGGGGTATTTTTCCTGGGTCGCTACACTTGTATTAACATGGATTATCATTGCATAGCATATGTTTCAACCAAGTGTCACAAAGGGGTACCTCTATGCCGCCTGTACAAAGATCTAAGGAGAAAGATCGCATTTGATTTCTCGTTTTTGATTATTCTCAACTTAGACATCCATACCGGGACAACATAGACAACAGATAATGGACTCCTCTTTAATGCATAAGAATTCAACAACAGATTAAAATTCTCATAAGAGATTGAGGACTGATTGTCCAAAGCTGAAACTTCCACCATGGATCATGGCTTTAGTTAGCGGCCCAATGTTCTTCTCTAACAATATGCATACTCAAACCATTTGATCATGAAAATCTCCCTTACTTCAGGCAAGACAAACATGCATAGCAACTCACATGATATTCAACAAAGGTATAATAGTTGATGGCGTCCCCAGAAACATGGTTACCGCTCAACAAGCAACTTATTGAGAAATAAGATACATAGCTACATATTCTTCACCACAATAGTTTTTAAGGCTATTTTTCCCATGAGCTATATATTGCAAAGACAAAGGATAGAATTTTAAAGGTAGCACTCAAGTAATTTACTTTGGAATGGCGGAGAAATACCATGTAGTAGGTAGGTATGGTGGACACAATTGGCATAGTTTTTGGCTCAAGGATTTGGATGCACGAGAAGAATTCCTCTCAATACAAGGCTAGGCTAGCAAGGTTGTTTGAAGCAAACTCAAGTATAAAACGGTACAGCAAAACTTACATACGAACATATTGCAAGCATTATAAGACTTTACATCGTCTCCTTATTGTTCAAACACCTTAACCAGAAAATATCTAGACTCTAGAGACCAATCATGCAAACCAAATTTTAACAAGCTCTATGTAGTTCTTCATTAATAGGTGCAAAGTACATGATGCAAGAGCTTAAAAATGATCTATATGAGCACAACAATTGCCAAGTATCAAATTATTCAAGACATTATACCATTACCACATGCAGCATTTTCTGTTTCCAACCATATAACAATGAACGAAGCAGTTTCAACCTTCGCCATGAACATTAAGAATAAAGCTAAGAACATATGTGTTCATACGAAAGAACGGAGCGTGTCTCTCTCCCATACAAGGAATGCTAGGATCCGAATTTATTCAAAGAAAAACAAAATCAAAAACAAACAGACGCTCAAGTAAAGCACATAAGATGTGACGGAATAAAAATATAGGTTCACTAGAGGTGACCTGATAAGTTGTCGATGAAGAAGGGATGCCTTGGGCATCCCCAAGCTTAGATGCTTGAGTCTTCTTAAAATATGCAGGGATGAACCACGGGGGCATCCCCAAGCTTAGACTTTTCACTCTTCTTGATCATATTGTATCATCCTCCTCTCTTGACCCTTGAAAACTTCCTCCACACCAAACTCAAAACAAACTCATTCGAGGGTTAGTGCATAATTGAAAATTCATATATTCAGAGGTGACATAATCATTATTAACACTTCGGACATTGCACAAAGCTACCGAAAGTTAATGGAACAAAGAAATCCATCAAACATAGCAAAACGGGCATGCGAAATAAAAGGCAGAATCTGTCAAAACGAACGATCAGTAAAGACGAATTTTTCAGGGGCACTTAACTTGCTCATATGAAAATTCTCAAATTGAATGAAAGTTGCGTACATATCTGAGGATCACGCACGTAAATTGGCAGATTTTTCTAAATTTCTACAGCAGGGGCGGCTCAATTTCGTGACTGCAAGAAATCTGTTCTCTGTGATAATCCAAATCTAGTATTGACTTTACTATCAAAGACTTTACTTGGCACAACAATGTAATAAAATAAAGATAAGGAGAGGTTGCTACGGTAGTAACAACTTCCAAGACTCAAATATAAAACAAAAGTGCAGAAGTAAAATAATGGGTTGTCTCCCATAAGCGCTTTTCTTTAACGCCTTTCAGCTAGGCGCAGAAAGTGTGAATCAAGTATTATCAAGAGACGAAGCATTAACATCATAATTTATTCTAATAATAGAATCATAAGGTAACTTCATTCTCTTTCTAGGGAAGTGTTCCATACCTTTCTTAAGAGGAAATTGATATTTAATATTACCTTCCTTCATATCAATGGTAGCACCAACAGTTCGAAGAAAAGGTCTTCGCAATATAATGGGGCAAGATGTATTGCATTCAATATCCAAGACAACAAAATCAACGGGGACAAGGTTATTGTTAACCATAATGCGAACATTATCAATCCTCCCCAAAGGTTTCTTTATAGAATGATCAGCAAGATTAACATCCAAATAACAATTTTTCAATGGTGGCAAGTCAAGCATATTATAGATTTTCTTAGGCATAACAGAAATACTTGCACCAAGATCACATAAAGCATTACAATCAAAATCATTGACCCTCATCTTAATGATGGGCTCCCAACCATCTTCTAACTTCCTAGGAGTAGAAGTTTCAAGTTTTAGTTTCTCCTCTCTAGCTTTTATGAGAACATTTGTAATATGTTTTGTAAAGGCCAAATTTATGGCACTAGCATTGGGACTTTTAGCAAGTTTTTGTAAGAACTTTATAACTTCAGAGATGTGACAATCATCAAAATCTAAACCATTATGATCTACAGCAATGGGATCATTGTCCCCAATATTTTGAAAAATTTCAGCAGTTTTATCACAAATAGTTTCAGCAGTTTTAGCAGTTTCAGGCAATTTTGCACGCTTTGCACTAGGAGTACAAACATTGCCAACACCAATTATTTTATCATTGATAGTAGGAGGTGTAGCAACATGTGAAGCATTATCATTACTAGTGGTGGTAATAGTCCAAACTTTAGCTACATTATTCTCTTTAGCTGGTTTTTCGTTTTCTTCTCTTTTCCACCTAGCATGCAATTCAGCCATCAATCTAATATTTTCATTAATTCGAACTTGGATGGCGTTTGCTGTAGTAACAATTTTATTATAATTAGGCATAACTTTCAATTTTAAACGATCAACATCAGAGGCAAGACTATCAACCTTAGAAGCAAGAATATCAATTTTATCAAGCTTTTCCTCAATAGATTTGTTAAAAGCAGTTTGTGTACTAATAAATTCTTTAAGCATGGCTTCAAGACCAGGGGGTACACTCCTATTATTGTTGTAAGAATTACCATAAGAATTACCATAACCATTACCATAAGCAGAAGGATATGGCCTATAGTTGTTACCCGAATTATTCCTATAAGCATTGTTGTTGAAATTATTACTTTTAATGAAGTTCACATCAACATGTTCTTCTTGGGCAACCAATGAAGCTAAAGGAACATTATTAGGATCAACATTAGATCTACCATTCACAAGCATAGACATAATAGCATCAATCCTATCACTCAAGGAGGAGGTTTCTTCAACGAAATTTACCTTCTTACCTTGTGGAGCTCTTTCCGTGTGCCATTAGAGTAATTTATCATCATATCATCAAGAAGCTTTGTTGCCGCCCCCAAAGTAATGGACATAAAGGTACGTCCAGCAGCTGAATCCAATAGGTTCCGCGAAGAAAAATTCAATCTTGCATAAAAGGTTTGGATGATCATCCAAGTAGTTAGTACATGGGTAGGGCAATTCTTTACCAAAGATTTCATTCTCTCCCATGCTTGAGCAACATGTTCATTATCCAATTTCTTAAAATTCATTATGCTACTTCTCAAAGATATAATTTTAGCGGGAGGATAATATCTACCAATAAAAGCATCCTTACATTTAGTCCATGAATCAATACTATTTCTAGGCAGAGATAGCAATCAATCTTTAGCTCTTCCTCTTAAGGAGAAAGGAAACAATTTTAATTTTATAATGTCACCATCTACATCCTTATACTTTTGCATTTCACAGAGTTCAACAAAATTATTATGGGCAGCAGCATACTAACACCAGAAATTGCTCTCTCATAACAAGATTTCGTAAAGCAGGTTTAATTTCAAAGAATTCTGCTGTAGTAGCCCAGGTGGAGCAATAGGTGTGCATAAGAAATCATTATTATTTGTGCTAGTGAAGTCACACAACTTAGTATTTTCAGGAGTACCCATTTTAGCAGTAGTAAATAAAGCAAACTAAATAAAGTAAATGCAAATAAATAATTTTTTGTGTTTTTAATATAGAGAACGCAAACAAGACAGTAAATAAAGTAAAACTAGCAACTAATTTTTTTGTATTTTTGATATAGAAAGCAAACAAAGCAGTAAATAAAATAAAGTAAAGCTAGACAAAAACAAAGTAAAGAGATTGGGTGTGGGAGACTCCCCTTGTAGCGTGTCTTGATCTCCCCGGCAACGGCGCCAGAAAACTGTCTTGATGGCGTGTAAGACACACGTCTGTTGGGAACCCCAAGAGGAAGGTGTGATGTGTACAGCGACAAGTTTTCCCTCAGTAAGAAACCAAGGTTATCGAACCAGTAGGAGTCAAGGAACACGTGAAGGTTGTTGGTGACGGAGTGTAGTGCGGTGCAACACCAGGGATTCCGGCGCCAACGTGGAACCTGCACAACACAATCAAAGTACTTTGCCCCAACGTAACAGTGAGGTTGTCAATCTCACCGGCTTGCTTAAAACAAAGGATTAGATGTATAGTGTGGAAGATGATGTTTGTTTGCGAAGAACGAGTAAAGAACAAGTATTGAAGTAGATTGTATTTCGAGATGTAAAGAATGGACCGGGGTCCACAGTTCACTAGTGGTGTCTCTCCCATAAGATAAATGCATGTTGGGTGAACAAATTACGGTTGGGCAATTGACAAATAAAGAAGGCATAACAATGCACATACATATATCATGATGAGTACTATGAGATTTAATCGGGGTATTACGACAAAATACATAGACCGCTATCCAAGCATGCATCTATGCCTAAAAATTCCACCTTCGAGGTTATCATCCGAACCCCTTCCGGTATTAAGTTGCAAACAACGAGACAATTGCATTAAGTATGGTGCGTAATGTAATCAACACAAATATCCTTAGACAAAGCATTGATGTTTTATCCCTAGTGGCAAAAGCACATCCACAACCTTAGAACTTTCTGTCACTGTCTCAGATTCAATGGAAGCATGAACCCACTATCGAGCATAAATACTCCCTCTTGGAGTTACAAGTATCAACTTGGCCAGAGCCTCTACTAGCAACGGAGAGCATGCAAGAACATGAACAACATATATGATAGATTGATAATCAACTTGACATAGTATTCAATATTCATCGGATCCCAACAAACACAATATGTAGCATTACAAATAGATGATCTTGATCATGATAGGCAGCTCACAAGATCTAACATGATACCACAATGAGGAGAAAACAACCATCTAGCTACTGCTATGGACCCATAGTCCAGGGGTGAACTACTCACACATCGATCCGGAGGCGATCATGGTGATGAAGAGACCTCGGGAGATGATTCCCCACTCCGGCAGGGTGCCGGAGGCGATCTCTGAATCCCCCGAGATGGGATTGGCGGCGGCGGCATCTCTGGTAGGTTTTCCGTATCGTGGCTCTCGGTACTGGGGTTTTCGCGACGAAGGCTTTAAGTAGGCGGAAGGGTAGGTTTAGGGGCGGCACGAGGGCCCCACACAACAGGACGGCGCGGGCCCTAGCCTGGCCGCGCGGCCTCGGCGTGGCGGCGCCTCGTCGCCCCACTTCGTTTCCCTTTCGGTCTTCCGGAAGCTTCGTGGAAAAATAAGACCCCGGGCATTGATTTCGTCCGATTCCAAGAATATTTCCTTTGTAGGATTTCTGAAACCAAAAACAGCAGAAAACAGGAACTGGCTCTTCGGTATCTCGTTAATAGGTTAGTGCTGGAAAATGCATAATAATGACATAAAGTGTGTATAAAACATGTGAGTATCATCATAAAAGTAGCATGGAACATAAGAAATTATAGATACGTTTGAGACGTATCAGTGCCAAGTTGATTCAAGTGAATTATTCAGAGGAGGATACCACAATGTCATACCTATCTATGAATAAAACAACGCAAGCAAATATTTATGATATGCTACTCATATTAATAGATTGGAGCTAAACATGAGAGATCACTGACAAGGTATTAACTTATCAATGCCTATGGATTGTAGGCTAGGGTTTAGTTGGAAGTAGAGGGCAAGTAGATCTCGAAGGTTTCAGCCGAAAAGTACTCGACGATTGTGAAAACTAGGGTTTGTAGACAATGATTCGATGATCTCTTCGTCCCTCGACTCCCCCTTTATATAGGAGGTGGAGCCGAGGGTTTCGTTTTGTACAAGTTACAAAGTCCGGGACGGTTTCCAACTCATCCCGCCACATTACAAATAGCACTTCCTATTACAAATCTAACTTTCCTTAATACATCTTGGGCTCCCGAATCTTCTTTTTCTTCGGGTAGTGGGCCTTCAGTAAACCCCGGGTACTATCTTCGGCAGGCCCATTTGGGATGCCTATGTCACCGAAGAGTTGGTGTCGATCGTATTAACACGAAGGTTTCGCCTATAGCTGAAGAAATGATTGAAGACCTTCTTCGGATGGATGCCGACTTTTTTGCAGATGGTCATTATGCTGATTTTCTTGGCGCTGCTCCTGAGGAAAACAGAATTACCCTTGATGATATACTGAATCATGACTAATTATTTTCCTTTGGTAGATAATTCTTCCTTGTAAATCATGATTGTGATTATATTGTGAAGCAAACATCATATTTCTATATTTGTCTAGCCCCCGAGTGTTTTCGGTGGCTATTCACTGTATTTGTATAATGCGAGGTTTTGAACCAAGGCATTTATTCAATATGTAGTTTTGGCGAGTACTATTTTGTATTTTTATTGACTCACGAGGTATTTTAATACCAAGGCAAGGCTTTTCTTTTTTCGAGGAACTATATTGAAATTCGTCGGGTTGGGGATTTTGAGCATGTCGATAAAGAAAAGTTATATTGACACTATCTTTATTATATTGCAGCACCGCGAGCCCGCCTCATTAAAAACCTTTCCCGGCCCCACTCGGTGCCCCGAAAAAGGAAAAGAGTGCGTCCGAAAACTCGCGGGCGTTTCAGTACATTGAAGTTTTACAAGGACTATATTTTAGCTCTAGGCGTAGAACCGCCTGAGTTGCGCCACGTTCCAGGGGTTTTGCTCCTCCACCCCTGTCTTCTTATCCTTTATCCTGTATGCTCCTCCTCCGATTACTTCCGTGACAATGTAAGGGCCAAGCCATGGTGACTCGAGTTTTTCATGACTTTTTTGCGTGAGCCGAAGAACTAGGTCTCCCACCCGAAAAGATCTTGGCCGCAAACGTCGCCTGTGGTAATTCTTCAAGTCCTGTTGGTATTTGGTTACCCTTGATAATACTTCGTCTCGAGCTTCGTCGAGTGCGTCTACGTCGTCTTCCAATGCTATCCTGGAAGTTTCTTCATTATACTACTGTGACTCCGGGGAGTCGTGCTCTATTTCTATTGGTAGTATCGCCTCTCGCTCCATGGACCGGAAAAACGGGGTCTCTCGTGTCGTCTGTATTTGGTGTTGTTCGGATGCTCCACAACACACTTGGTAGTTCTTACGGCCGGGTATGTCGAGCTTTTTCCGGTGGTCCTAACAGGCGTTTCTTGATGCCATTGCGGATGATGCCATTGGCTTTCTCGACTTGCCCATTGGTTTGAGGATGTGCAAGCGACGCAAAGTGCAACTTGATACCCACTTCTTCGCAATAATCTTTGAATTCGTGGGAGGTGAAGTTACTGCCATTGTCCGTGACGATGCTGTGGGGCACTCCAAATCCGAAGACGAGGCCTTTTATGAATTTTACTCGCGGATGCTCCGTCTGGTGAATTTATCGGCTTCGCTTCTATCCACTTTGTAAATTTGTCGACAACTACTAGCATGTATTCCTTTCCTCCTGGCCATGATTTGTGTAACTTGCCCACCATATCGAGTCCCCATTGTGCAAAGGGCCACGACAATGGTATTGGTGTTAGTTCTGCTGCTGGAGAGTGGGGTTTTGCGGCAAACCTTTGACACGCATCGCAAGTCCTTACTATTTCTTTGGCGTCCTCGATTGCTGTCAACCAGTAGAATCCTGCCCGAAAAACCTTGGCTGCAATGGCTCGACTACTCGCGTGGTGGCCGCATATTCCTTCGTGTACACCCTTCAGAATTATTCTTCCTTCTTCGGGTGTGACACACCTTTGCAGGACGCCTGAAATACTTCGCTTGTACAATTCTCCTTTGACCACCGTGAAAGCTTTAGAGCGTCGAATTACTCGCCTTGCCTCAACTGGATCATCGGGTATTTCTTTCCGGAGGATGTATGATATATATGCTTGCATCCAAGGAACCTGTACCATCATCACAAGCTCTTGTTCCTCTTCATCTTCCGTGGTTTCCGTGAGGGGTGTCGAAGTTTTCTCTTCTTTTGCTTTTTTCTGCACCTTTTTTGGCTTTGTAGATCTCTCCGCTATTTCTTCCCAAAATACTCCTGGCGGGATTGGGAGGCATTGCGACCCGATGTTTGCGAGGATGTCAGCCTCATCGTTGCTCAATCTACTGATGTGATTTACCTCGCATCCATCAAATAGCTTCTCGAGTTCATTATACACCTCCTTGTATGCTACCATGCTATCATTGACTGCGTCACATTGGTTCATAACTTGCTGAGCCACCAATTGTGAGTCGCCAAAGATTTTTAGTCGAGTTGCACCGCAAGCTTTCGCCATCTTCATCCCGTGTATGAGGGCTTCATATTCTGCTTCATTGTTAGATGCGTTAGGGAACGTCATCCGAAGGATGTACTTCAATTTGTCGCCTTCAGGTGATATAAGTACTACTCTGCGCCGGCTCCTTCTACTCTCTTGGACCCGTCGAAATTCATGGTCCGGGTTCTCGACAAGTCCGGGGGTCCTGTGTTTTGCGGCTCCATCCACTCTGCGATGAAGTCCGGCGGAACTTGCGACTTGATTGCTTTTCTTTTTTCATACGTGATGTCCCGAGGGGAAAGTTCTATTCCCCAAAGGGAGACACGACCCGTAGCTTCCGGATTGTTCGAGTATATTTGACAAGGGAGCTTCATTGACCACTATGATCGGGTGTGCCGAAAAATAATGGCGCAATTTTCGTGTCTGTTGTGAACACTCCGTATGCTAGCTTTTGGTACTGAGGGTACCTTTGTTTTGATGGCGATAAAACTTCGCTGACGAAGTATACTGGCCTCCGTACTCCGTGGAGTTTTCCTTCTTCTTCTCTTTCGACAACTAGCACCGTGCTCACCACTTGGGGCGTGGCTGCGGTATACGACGAGGAGAGGTTCCTTTTCCTTCGGCGCCACCAAGATTGGTGGTGTCGAGATTGTGCGCTTCAAATCTTCGAAAGCTCTGTCGGCCTCTTCGTTCCACTGGAATTTGTCTCCTTGCTTTATCAGAGCGTAGAATGGTAATGCTTTTTCTCCCATCCTGGCGACGAATCTGCTCAAAGCTGCGACTCGCCCAGTCAGCTATTGTATTTCTTTCAACTTTGTTGGCTTTCTCATTGTTACGATAGCTTGTATTTTATCGGGATTTGCTTCAATCCCTCTTGCTGAGACTAGAAACCCCAGAAGTTCTCCTGCTGGGACGCCAAAGGAACACTTCGTCGGGTTCAACTTCAGGCAGAATTTGTCGAGGTTGTCAAAAGTTTCCTTGAGATCCTCGATCAGTGTTGTCCCCTTTTTTGACGTTATGACGACATCGTCGATATATACTTGCACGTTTTTCCCAATCTGTGTCGCCAAACACTTCTGCATCATCCTCTGATATGTTGCTCCCGCATTTTTTAGACCAAAGGGCATTGTTCTGTAGCAAAACACGCCGTAAGGTGTAATAAACGCGGTCTTTACTTCATCTTCTTCTTTCAATCTGATCTGGTTATAACCAGAATATGCATCCAGGAAGGAAAGACGTTCACATCCAGCCGTGGAGTCGATAATTTGATCGATCCTCGGGAGGGGAAAGTGATCCTTTGGACAATGTTTATTGAGACACGTAAAGTCGACGCACATGCGAAGGACCTTAGTGTTTTTCTTTGGCACCAACACAGGATTTGCTACCCATGTGGCTTCTGTGAATATCTCTTTGATAAAACCAGCTTCTTGTAGTCGATTGATTTCTGATAGCATAGCTTTGCGGTTTGGTTCCGAAAAACGCCGCAAAGGTTGTTTGATTGGTCTCGCTAATGGATCCAAATTTAGGTGGTGCTCGGCAAGTTCCCTGGGTACTCCTGGCATGTCAGCTGGACACCATGCGAAGATTTTCCAGTTCTCACGGAGGAACTCGACGAGCGCGCTTTCCTATGCGATATCCATGTCGTTTGCGATAGATGTCGTCTTTTTCGGGTCCGTCGGGTGAATCTGCACCTCCTTAGAATTTTTCTCGGTATTGAAAGTTGATTCTTTATTTGGCCTTCCAACGTCTGGCAGTACGTCGTAATCAGTCATACTTTTTGACGCCAAATACTCAGCTTGCATCCCGAAAGTTTCTGATAACCGATGAAAATCTTTGTCACACTTATCGGCTAAGGCGAAGCTTCCTTTAACTGTGATTGGTCCCTTTGGTCCAGGCAATCTCCACAACAGGTATGTATAGTGTGGTACCGCCATAAATCTAGCATATGCTGGTCGTCCCAACAAAGCGTGGTACTGGCGATGGAAAATCCACGACTTCAAATTCCAGACTTCTCGATTCTATAATTTTCTCGGGTTCCAAACCGAACGTCGAGATTGATCTTCCCCAATGGATAACTTGGTTTCTCCGGTGTGATGCCGTGGAATCTCGTGTCCGTTGGTTTCGGGTTTGCTAGGGAGATGTTCATCTTCCTTAATGTATCTGCGTACATGAGGTTCAAGCTGCTGCCGCCATCTATAAATACGCGAGACACGTCAAATCCTCGCGATGACCGCTGGTAGTATAAGTGCTGACTGCCCTGGTCGAGGAACTTGCTGCGGATGATCTGCTATGGTGAAGCCGATGTCTTGCCCTGACCAATTGAGGTACTCAACTGTTGGTGGAGGCATTTTCTCTGCCATGAACACCTGTCGCGAGATTACTTTTTGAGTTCTGTTGGACGGCCTTCCCTTCTGAATCATCGACACCGCTCCGTTTGAGTTAGGATCGACATAAGGTGGTGGTGGAGGTGCTGCCGCTATTCTGGAGCCGATGCCGATTGTCGTCCGTAATCGCGGGAGGTGGTGGCAGGTGAATCTCGCTCCCGGGCTCCCGAGGATTTCTCTCGTGCTGCTCGAGCGTTAGCGTTCTCTCGCATACCCGAACATTGCCCGAAAATTTCGACGGTCTTTCCGCAGGTGCCTCGACTGTCTTTTTCCGTTGCTCGTCGAGGAAAAAATGCATCCGGCATGGTCCGTTCATCATTTCTTCGGGGGACACGAAAGGCCTTGGGAACCTAGGCCCGCTATTTTGCCTCGTTGCGAGAGTCGTCCCCGTTATCGCCTCGCTGCTCACCGCTTCTCCGATAATCATCTCTATTGTTTCCTCCTGTGTTTGCCCGAAAGCCTGCCGAAATTTGCCACCGGGGCGTCATAGTTCGGTACTGCCGAGGAAATCGTCGCCTCGGTTGGTAATTTCGACCACGGTCCTCCTCTGGCGACCTGTGCCGTTTGTTGTGGACAGCATCCTCTCCATCTGCCCATCTGTTTGCTATCTCCATTAACGCGGATACAGTCTTTGGATTGGTCCTTCCCAAGTCCTCGACAAAATCTCCACGCCTAATTCCTGCGACAAACGCATCTATTGCTCTCTCGTCAGATATATTTTCTGCCGAGTTTTTTATGATGTTCCACCTTTGGATGTACTTTCTCATTGACTCATCTAGCTTTTGTCGACATGCTCTCAACTCTTCTATTGACGCAGTTTTTTTGCACGTGGATCTGAAGTTTTTGACGAATACGTCCTCGAAACTTTCCCAGCTGTCGATAGATCCTGGAGGAAGCTTCTTGATCCAAGATCGTGCAGCTCCACTTAAGTGCATCTGAATACTTTGCATGGCTGTTGCCCTAGTCCCTCCAGTTAACTTCACCGTTTCGAGGTAATCAACCAGCCAATCCTCTGGATCTTGCAGGTCGTCGAATTTTTTGAAATGATCGGGCAACTTAAATCCCGAAGGGACTCGAGTTTTTCGTACTCTCCTTGTGAAGCACGGCAAACCGCACATATCCTCGTCGTTTAGTTCTGGGGATTGTCGATGTTCCCTTCTGCCTTGCCGTGCTCTGTCTACCCTTGCTTGTGCTGCCGTATCTCTTGCTCCACTTGTTCCTTCGACATTTGCTGCTGCTGCCGTAGGTCGTGGACTATTTTGCCTTGCGGCTCCTTCTGGCGGTGTTGATACAAACGCCGTTCCCATGGCTTCAGCTCCTGCTATCGCCATGTTGTACAAAGCCTCCCTTGGATCTCCCGGAGGTGGCCCGGATGCAAGGATAAAGGCTTGTGTCGCCATATACCCAGCTTTCGGTGTTTTAGGGATAATATTCCCTCTTGTGTCTATCGACATAAAAGACATGTCGAGATTTTGAACCAGGTACTCTCTTTCTCCTTCGGTATGTGTTGCAATCTGGACCTTGCTCTGTTCTGAGCTTCTCTATGACTATCTCCCGAGGTTCTAGATTGTCGACTTAGATCTGCCCTTCGTCTGCTTGACGCGGAAGCTGCCTCCTTTCTTTTATTTAAAGATTCTGTCTGTTTTTCCAGTTCTCTTCCAGCTCTGGCGAGTCTATATTGATAAGCTTGCAGTTCTTGGACTGTAGCAGTTGTCGTCATTGGCTCCGAACCATCTAAAGCTTTTGCAGCTCTATCCCAGGCTGTTTGTGGAAGTTGAACTCTGACGCGTGGTGTGGGTCCGACATATTTAGTGCCCATACCTCTCCTTAGATCTGAGGGATCGACATAGGGATTGCCCAAATCGTCGAAAGCCTCTGATGTTTCCTCTTGATCGCGACTTGCTTCTCCAATGGCAAATACTTGATGATATTTTGGAGTTTTCACCTTGCTTGGTTCGGTGACACCATCATAGAGTTTGGTGAAGACCTTCCCAATAGAGGTGGATTTGTCGATGAAGTCGAAGCTGTCAGCGTCGCTTGAATCATCGCTTATATAAGAGTCCGCCGATGATTCGAAGGACATGTCGCCGAAGATTCTGGCGAGTTTTTCACTTGCCCTGATGTCGATGAATCGTGGCGACGAAATCTCCTTATCGCTGGACTCGACGGATGATACTGAGTTTGAGAGATCAGAACCACCCGACGAAAATCCCGACGAGATCGGAACTTCGAGACGATACACTCCTTCTTTCTCGACGCGGAAATCGAATTTTCCGAACGTCATCTTCATTGGCTCCTCCAGATACGAATATGCATCCAAACGGGAGGGCGGGTGAGGAACAAAATCGACAAGACCAGTTTCGATCTGTTTACCTCTCGTCCATGATGTTGCTTGCTACCGATGAAGTCGACGATCTTGAACGTGCCATCGAGATCAGCTCCTTGTCTCCTCTAATCCCCACGTACTGGCGCCAATTGACAAGGTATTAACTTATCAATGCCTATGGATTGTAGGCTAGGGTTTAGTTGGAAGTAGAGGGCAAGTAGATCTCGAAGGTTTCAGCCGAAAAGTACTCGACGATTGTGAAAACTAGGGTTTGTAGACAATGATTCGATGATCTCTTCGTCCCTCGACTCCCCCTTTATATAGGAGGTGGAGCCGAGGGTTTCGTTTTGTACAAGTTACAAAGTCCGGGACGGTTTCCAACTCATCCCGCCAGATTACAAATAGCACTTCCTATTACAACTCTAACTTTCCTTAATACATCTTGGGCTCCCGAATCTTCTTTTTCTTCGGGTAGTGGGCCTTTAGTAAACCCCGGGTACTATCTTCGGCAGGCCCATTTGGGATGCCTATGTCAATCACGAACTACTAGACTTTCTTAAATGACATATACCTCACATGAACCAACTAAGCATGCTCACATGGATGAGTATATGTACAAAAATGAAAACAAATAGAGTTCATACCAGCCTCTCACCACAATCGAGTTGTCGTAGATCTTCATTATTGCCTTTCACTTGTGTAGCTTGAATAATATGGAATGAAAACCAAGCTCCAGCCACCGGAGACCACTGAACTCCATAGTGAACTTTACAAAACCAAAGAGGAACAACAATTTTTTTTGGTGTTTTCGAATTGGAGACAAGAACAAAAGGAAACAAGCAAACAAAGCAATATCTTTTTGGACTTTCTTATAGCAAACCAATGATAGCAAATAAAGCAAAATAGGAGCGAGAAACCAAAATAAGCAAATGGTAAAGAGAAACAACAGAAATATTTTTGGTCTTTTTGTGTTTTAGGAAAGAAACAAAGCAAAAACAAGAAAATGAAAACTAAAAGAGTCACATAAACACAAAGTAGCAGAAATTCGTCAAACTTGACAGCAGTACAGTAATCTATTTTTACGAAAATCTTCCGCTCCTCAGCTCGAAAAGTGCTCAACTAATGAAAGTTAGATAATAATCTGGGAAACATGCACAAAAATTGGCTTCGTAAAATAACGTTCTGGCTGTTTTTGGGAATTTTTTTGGTATCAGTCCACAATCTGTTTTCAAACAACACTTCCCCAAATATCATCTCCCTCTTATTAGAAACCACTTTAAGAAGCTAAACAAGTATGTACAAGTATCCAGCAATTATAATATGCAATGAATGAGTGATGCCGGTATACCTCCCCCCAAGCTTAGGCTTTTGTCCTAAGTGGAGATCAACCCCAGCGAGGGTCAGGGTTCCACGCCGGTGGATCGTACATGGTGTACTCATAATAAGGTCCCTGTGCAGAAGAAAAGGGTGAAGGCTCAACATTCCCAAAATGTTGATGTGAAGAGCTCGCTGCATCGGATGACAAGTCGAGGTGTTCCTCGGCCTCCTCCGCGCCGTCCCCTGCATGATGGCCATTCCCCTCTATGTATGCATTTAGTTCCTCTTCCGTGACCGACCAATTTTCCCTGGAAGCAAGGTTAAACAAAGCAGGTGCATGCAATCCTACTAGTTTTTCAGTTCTTTTAGTTGTTCTCCAATTTTTCTTGTAAAATGTTATCTCATAAGACAGGTTACTCAAATTAGACCGGTTAGAAACAAAGTCATGTTTAATCATTGAAACAATATCGAGTTTCTCTATAGAAAGCTGGACATCAAGAGGGTGAGGTTCTACACCATGCATGGCTAGCAAGCGAGAGGCAATGAGACCTCCACAAATTCCTCCTTTGTCACAGTTAGTAGCAAGTCTAAAGGCTATCAAAGCACCCAAATTATAAGTCCTATCATGTTGCAATGCAGCAGCTAGGAAAGCCAAATCCTGGATAGATAACTTTATTTGCATTCTGTCTAGCAAGAATGCACTTGGTGATGAAGTAAGCAAAGTAGCGAATAGCTGGGAGTTGAATGCTATGAATTTTACCACTCTCTTCTGAGAAGCTTCTCCCTTGACAGATCATCTTGTATAGACTCAAGAGTTCCTGCGGTGACCCCCTAATCTTCTCACAAGATCCCCATTGTGGCACTCTAATAGCTGCACAAAAATCAGCAAAAGGAAAGTCGATGGTTTTATTATAAATTTTATATCGAACCATGGGGTTAGGTTGGGGCCAATAGAATTCAAAATCCTGCACCACCGACATGGTTAGTTTTGCATATTGGTAAGGTTCACCAATAACAAAACTTTCCAACCCTGCATTGGAAATCAGATTTTGAACATCTTGCAAGATTCCTGCACTCCTCATAAAATCAGTGCATGGGTGGTACGAGGGGTATACTCCCTCTTCGCGGTGAACTCTCATAACTGCTTGCACCTCCAATTCTTGTTGGTTAAGTTGGTGCCTATTCCACTCCATTTTCTGAAATTTTTCAACAAACATTATAAAAGTTGATTTCGAGTCATATCATTGAGGGAAACTACTATAGGAACTTGGTAGAGTACTAAACATGCATAAAAACTAATTTTTACAACTTAGAACAAGCATGCAAGCTCACTTAACATGTTACCTATAGCAGCAAAATATTCAAGATATACTCAACCAAACAAAATTCTATTTGGATAATCGGAGGAGTCACATACCGGAGAGCAAATGTGCCAAATTTCAGACAGAAATCTGGGCTGAGCAAAGAGATCGAGAAATCTTGAGCTCTTGAGCAGAAACGCGAGTGAGAGAAAGTGAGTACGAGTTTTTTCGGGAGAGAGAGTAGAATGGGAGGAGATGAGTTAGTGGGGCAAGGAGGGGCCCACACCACAGGGTGGCGCGCCCCCTTCCTTGCCCGCGCCGGCACATGGGGGGCAGCCCTGGGGTGCCCCACTGGTCAGCCCCTGGCACTCCCAGGTTGCTTTTCAAAAAATAAGACCAACGGTATAATTTTTGTAAATTTTTGCGAACTTTGAAAAACGCTCATTTCTGGGTGTTAAAATTATTATTACAGGGCAGAAAAAGATTTTCAAACTCCTAAACAACTAAAGCATCTTGTAAAACAAGTAGTGCTACAACAAGTAAAGCAAATGGAGGAAGAAAAAAATGTTGTTTAGCTCCTCTATGCATATAAAATGTACTTGTTAACAAGGTGGATCAAGTCTTGCCACCAAATAAATTTTTCATGACATAAGAAGAAATAAACCTCAAATCAATCATGTTACCTTGTATTGAATTGATATGGATCCGATCATAATACTTTGATATCCTTGTTTAGGCTCATATATAGGACAATCAATAGCTCCCACTTTGATGGTTTTCAAATTAGAAATTGTATTAACTCCACATACTTTATCAATCCTCTTGGGAAAATAAACAGTGTGCTCCTTGTCATCGACATTGAAAGTAACTTTTCCTTTATTGCAATCAATAACAGCCCCTGCGGTGTTAAGAAAAGGTCTTCCAAGAATAATAGACATATTATCATCTTCAGGCATTTCCAACACAACAAAATAAGTTAATATTAAGCAATTATTAGTAACTTGAACAAGAATATCCTCACATATACCAACAGAAATAGCAGTAGATTTATCAGCCATTTGCAAAGATATATCAGTTGGTATCAACTTATCTAAATAAAGTCTCTTATAAAGAGAAAAAGGCATAAACACCTGCTCCCAAATCACATAGAGCAGTTCTAACATAATTATTCTTGATGGAACAAGGAATAGTCGGTATACCTGGGTCGCCCAGCTTCTTTGGAACTTTGCCATTGAAAGAGTAATTAGCAAGCATAGTGGAAATATCCTCATTAGGAATTTTCCTTTTGTTCATATACTTTGAATAAGGAGGCAATTTAATAGCATCAGTCAAAGGGATTTGCAGGAACAAAGGTTTCATCCAATCATAAAATTTATTATAGTGTTCTTCTTCCTTTGATTTTAGTTTCTTAGCAGGAAAAGGCATTTGCTTTTGAACCCAAGGTTCCCTTTCATTACCATGTTTCTTAGCAATAAAATCTTCTTTAGTATACTTTTTATTTTGGGATTTCTATTTTCGTGCCCTTGGGTCCTTAGTTGTGCTCAGTTTTCCCCAGCTCCTTAGTTTTTCCTCAGTTTTACCCAAGCCTTTGTCTGAAACCATCACACATGATGTAACGGCCGGTTGCCCAACGGTTGACCGTTATCTTCTGACTAGTGGGGCCACGTAGAGCCTGCAAAGACACGTCAGACCATCCATCTTTGTTTGACCGTAAGCATCGGTGTATCCCTGACCAAAACGCGCACGAGTGGGGCTTTGGTATATCGAATGACAAGTGGGCCATGGCGCTGATACAATGGGCAATACACGGGTAGGAATAGATTTTTAAATGGAGCTCTACAGCTATGGCACGGAGGAGGTGGCCTGCGAGGTGCCGAGATGAGATCGACATCCACAAAGAACTGCATGAGGCGAGACCAGACGCATTAGATAGATATGAACTAGACGCGTTTAACCATGCAAAGAAGAGAAGAAATGGTCGACGACATCGACGACTACCTCAAAACTTTGACCGACCGTGTCCGACACGAACGCGAGCAATGTAGAGAAAACTAGTGTCTCTCCTTTCTGGCGTGTATAGATGGGTGCTAGAAGAGTGTGGTGGCGAAGGGAAAGACCTCGCGGTGGTCTGTGGCGTCCAGCATAGCGGGGCGACGTGGCCGTGCCCACAGCGGCGTGCATGCATGTTTGGCATTGGCATCAGCATGTACGTTCGGCATTGGCCTCGGCGGTATCTCTGGTGTGTCAGTGATCGAATGAGGGGACGGGATTGACGGTGCATCCCGACGGTGTCCTAGCAGTGGCGACGAGCATAGTCGTTCTGACCATGCCGATATCGGCATCGGCATCGTTTGGAGGCTGTGGTGCTCGAATCAAGGTGGGATTTGTTTCTTGTACGCCAAAAGTGATTTGAAACAAGTTTCGTGTTGAAGGTTAGGTAACGAAAGTTTGTAACTAGGGACCCTTGTAACTAAGCCCAAAATTATACTAGCGCCATGGTGAGGTTCTTTTTGATAGAGCTATACGGTTGGGCAAACTTTTTTGACACTTTTTAGATAGGGTTCCTTGTTTTTACACGTATGGCATCATGTATGGCAAATTTGGGGTCATTTGGAGATGTTCGAAAAATCACTTTGCTTAAACGCATGCCGTTTCGTCTCACTCGAACCAGCTTTTCTAACAAGGTGATTTTTTCTACATTCTCTAAATGACCTCAAATTTCATACAGCTGATCTTCTATACATAGATAGATAGATTGTTTCGTTTTTACATTTTTCGAACTTTTTATTTCCCTTTATAATCCCCACTTGATTTTCAGATTTTGTAACAAGTTATGGCATAATGTATGGCATCATTTTCGCCCTAAATTTCATATTTTGTGAAACTTTCCCTTTTAGATATTACTTGTTGTTATAGATATGGCATCATGTATGCCAAATTTGGTTAGGTCTCACTGAAACCAGCTTTTGTAACAAGTTAGGTTTTTTCGACCTTCTCAAAAGGGATTTTTTTTTTCTACCTTCTCTAAATGAGCTAAAAAATCATACAAACGATCTTCTATACAAAGATAGGTAGATTTTTTGCGTGAAAAGTAATGGATACAACAAATCGGTGATGGTTTATCATTTTTTTCGTGAAAATTAATGGCTACAACAAATCGGTGATGGTTTATCATTTTTGGCGTGAAAATTAATGGCTACAACAAATCGGTGATGGTTTATCATTTTTTGCGTGAAAATTAATGGCTACAACAAATCGGTGATGGTTTATCATTTTTTGCGTGAAAATTAATGGCTACAACGAATCGGTGATGGTTTATCATTTTTTGCGTGAAAATTAACGGCTACAACAAATCGGTGATGGTTTATCATTTTTTGCGTGAAAATTAATGGCTACAACAAATCGGTGATGGTTTATTATTTTTTTCGTGAAAATTAATGGCTACAACAAATCGGTGATGATTTATCATTTTTTGCGTGAAAAGTAATGCCTAAAAGAGTTTATAATTTTTAGCGCGTGAAAATGAATATAGAAAACCACCCTTTAGCATACTTAGAGAGTGGAAGGTAACCGCCGACAGAGAGAGAGAGGGGTTATCCTGTCCGTTAGATCATACGATCGACGGTCGGCGGGCATGATCCGCGTGACATGGGCTAGACCAATTAGAGCAATGTTGCACGTCTGCAAGAATTGGTGGAGGGAGAGGGCAAAACTGAGTAGTATCAAGAAACCAAGGGCACCTGTGTAATAAACAGACTAAGGGATTCAAATATGAGATTTAAAAAATGGAAAATGCGTGTTTTGTACAATGAAACCCATCTTGGCCTACCTCAAACTATTTGCAATACAAATATACATGAGTGTGAGAATTGTGGCCTCATTTAGACAAAGTATGTTTTGGGGAAAGCTGTTTTGGGAAGGGCTTATTGTGGAAAACCATGCACCTTCATAGCTACTAGGTGATTTGAGAAGGCCTTTGAGAAGTGGCAATTTGTGGTAAAACTTGATTTATCTATGACTTATCTATGTTTTGAGAATTGGAAATTTGTGGTAAAGACTCCATGAGTATGTGCCACTATTTTTCGGAATTTTTTGCACATTAAATGACTCATTTAACTAGTTAATCCCATTTGTTGATTGTCTGTTGACCAACCACTTGAGGGTAAAACTGAGCATATTGCACTAGCCAGTATTAGCACTCAAGGGGAAAACTGAGCACACAAAAAATTCTAGTATATGACTCGAGGTTATACCTGAGTATATCTAAATTTCCAGGGTTAGACTCGAGGACGCGTGTTGCGGTGCAGAAATGGAAGACGTGCAATTGTTGATGCGTAGACGCGGGTCGCGGTGGAGAAGTCGAAGACGTGCAATCGTGGACGCGTGTCGCATTGCAGAAGTCCAAGACGTGCAGACGTGCGGCGGTGGACGCGTAGGACGCGGGTCGCATTAACCACCCCTCGCCTTTATAGACGCCTCCTCCCACTATCTCTGTCACTCTCACTCGCCCACGCAACGACGCCTCTCTCACGTCCCATCATCTTCTCCAAAGCTCCCAAGCAAAAAACCCTCTCCCTCTCCCTCTCCTCTCGCCGGCGAGATGGACAAGCAGAATGCCAATCCCATCGTCGATGGCGCCGTCGGCTCCAAGCGCGACGCCTCCCTCTTCGACGCCGTCCCCTCAACGGACGTCGTCGCCGCCGCCGGTGCATCGGAGGCTGCTGCCGCCGGTGGCGGTCAGATCCCGCCGGGATTTGACCCCTATGAGCCGGTGCCGTACGTCCCACCCCCGAACCCCTACGACACCTTCCTCGGAGGACCCATGGAACGAGGTAACTACGGTTTGCTTCCTTTTTGTTCCCCATTCCTTTTTGAACCCTATTTTTGCTGGTGTAGATGGATCTGTAGATGGATGAGTATTGGGCTAATATTTGCGCCGATTTTATTCCATTTTGTTTTGATCACTTCTTGATTTCCTTTAAGATTTGGGGTTCGGCCGTTCGGTTAATTTATGCAAGTAATAATTGGATCTCAATCGGTTAATTTATGCAAGTAATCATGGGATCTCAATCAGTTATTTTATGCACTAATCAAAAGATATCAACCGTTTAATTTTGCAAATAATCTGGAATGTGTTAAAGTTCAGATCTGGAATCTGTTTCTTTGCCTATGATGAATCGTTGGGCACAAATTTTTACAGGGAGGGTTCAGCGAACCATTGCTATGTACAAATCTGTTGTGCATGAGCTTTGGTTCGCTAACACCTTCCCTGTAGATATATAATCATGCCCACTCTAACTGAGGATGACTCTGTTTTTCCTAACTTTGTTATCATGCACGTTCGTCATCGTTGCAACTCATTCACTCATAGTTTCTGTTTGATATGGATCAGATGTCTGGCAGCGACGTCGGCAGCGACGACGAGGAGGAGGACGTCAAGACTCGCCAGGTGCTGCGGAGGCTGCAGGTCGGCCAGTACATCTCCTACTTCGCCAAGGGTGCCTACAGGTGCCCCTTCTGCACCAGGAGACTCGGCGCCACGGACTTCAACTTCCTCGTCACGCATGCCGAGAACATCAGCAACACCTTCCCCAAAGTCGGCACGACGGTGAACGTCTACTCCTTCCGCGCCAAGCACAGGGCGCTCGGCATGCACCTCCGCAGCATGCAACGGGTGGAGATCTCCGCCGGGCGCATGCCTCCGCACAAGCCCAAGGCTCCCAAGGGGAGCAGCAGCAACAAGTGGAGGGAGAGCCAGATGGGGTAGGCGGAGTCCTGGACGTAGTCTTGCTGCTGCCTCCCATTTTGTTGTTGGGATCCCTTTGTTGTTAGCTAGGGATCCCTTGTTGTTATGTTGTTAATATGATGGTGCCTGTGAAGAACCTCGAACCTCGTTACTATGTTGGCCGTTGCGTATGCAGCTTATTATCTAGGGAGGGATCCCTATTATCTATCCCTATTCTACTATATATTGTTGGTCTTTGTTTTCTCGATTTACTATGACCGTGAATTTATCGTACATTACCCTGGAGATTTGCTTCTAGATTTAACTACATACATATGGACCAGAGGGAGTACTAGATTTGCTGCCATATTGGGCAAACAACGAGGGCCAAAAGGCACAAATAATTGAAGAAATGCAGAAATGCAAGCTTCTCTAGATTTGATACTATTTTGGTGAAAAGGATAGAGAGAAAGAGGGGAAAAAGGTGCTCTTAATAATGCCAATTTGGGGCCGAGAGAGACAGAACCCAGCTCCTGCTCACGTGCAACCAAACGCGGTCTCGTCCTGTCCCACGCGGTCCCTTTCTACCAGCCCCACGCGACGCGGCCCCACACGACGCGGCCCCACACGTGACGAACGGTCAACTAAACGGGAATCCTGCCGTCTGAGCTGCTTCTGCGGGTTTCAAACAAGGGCTTGGGGAAAACTGAGGAAAAACTAAGGAGCTGAGGAAAACTGAGTACAACTAAGGAGCCAGGGGCAGGAAAATAGAAATCCCTTTTATTTTTAGCATTCTTTTCAGGTTCATCTTCAACCTCTTCTTTATCAGAAGCATCATTCTTATCATTATCTTTATCATGTTCATTACCACTTTCGGTTTCAGCATCAGAAATAGAAATACTATTAGGATCATTAACGAGCTCGTGAGGATTCTACAACAGTTTTATGTTTCTTCTTCTTTTTCTTAGAAGGAGCACTAGTTTCAATTCGTTGAGAATCTGGTTCAACTCTTTTGGGATTCCCTTCAGGATATAGAGGATCCTGAGTAGAAACACCGCCTCTAGTTGTTACTTCGTAAGCATGTTTTTCTTTAGAACTATTTTTTAACAAGTCATTTTGCACTTTAGTGAGTTGATCAATTTGAGTTTGAACCATATGAAAATGTTTAACAAGCATCTTAACATCATTGGAGGTTCTCTCCACAATACCATGCAATTCACTAATAGCTCGAGAATTTTCCATTAAATGATTCTCTACCCTCATATTAAAATTATTTTCTTAACAATATAATTATCAAACTCATCTAAGCATTGATCAGGAGGTTTTGAGTATGGAATATCCTCCCTACTAAAGCGTTGAAGAGAATGTACCTCGATCATGGATGAAGGGGGAGTTATCTTACATAAATCTTCTATGGGGGGTAAATTCTTCACATCTTCAGATTTAATACCCTTCTCTTTAAGAGATTTCTTGGTTTCCCTCATATCTTCATCATTTAATTTAATCATACCCCTCTTCTTCAATATTGGTGTCGGGGTTGGTTCAGGTGTAGTCCGATCATCATGATTTCGGCCTATTCTAGCCAATAATTCTTCCGCGTCGTCTGGAGTTCTTTACCTGAAAACACAACCAGCACAACTATCCAGGTATGCCCTAGACTCAATGGTTAGTCCACTATAAAAGATATCAAGTAAATCATGCTTTTCCAGGTCATGTCCACGCCGAGCTCTGATAAGAGAGCAAAACCTTGCCCAAGCTTCAGGCAATTTCTCTCCATCTTCCTGGTCAAAACTATAAATTTTCTCGCACAGACAATATGTTGAGCACTAGCAGGAAAGTATTTCCGAAAGAAAACATCAAGCAAACCACTTGGACTATCAATAGAATCAGGAGGCAAACTATTATACCAAGTTTTAGCATCATCCTTTAATGAGAAAGGAAAAATTTTAGCAACAAAATAAGTACGCTTCTTAATATCATCAGAAAACAAGCTACTCAGAGTAGACAGCTCAATCATGTGTTCTGCAGCACGTTTTTTTCAGTACCACAAAAAGGTGTTTTCTCAACAATAGATATATGAGATAAATCAAGAGAAAAATCATAATCCTTATCCTTAATGTTTATAGGAGATGTGGCAAATTTAGGATCAGGAGACAGTTTATATCTAATAGTATGTTGTGCAAGAAGCTTTTTAATATTACTTGTACCAGTAGTAGCATTGCATTTATCAATGAAATCATCATCAAGTTCTACATAATCTTCATCAAGATCATCACTAGAGTATTCAACAGACTCGTGTGAATTAACAGTGTAGCAAGTATTTTCATTAGGAGTTTCAGTATTTTCAATTTGTCTAGACCTAGCAATTGTAGCATCTAGAAAAGGTCCTAACGAACCATCATTATCAAGCACAGCAGAAGCATCATCAAAATTATAAGAGGAATTTTCAGATTCAGCAGAATTACCAGCATTTGAAGCTTGTGGTGGTGAAACAAGTTTACTTATCACAGATGGTGAATCAAGAGCAGCAGAGGTACTCAGAGTTGTACCTTTTCTTGTAGTGGATGGTAATATGGCGACTTTAGTATCGCGAGGTTTACCCATGATGGAGAATTTGCAGCAAACAATATTAATCCAAGTGAACTTGCAAATAAAGCTATGCTCCCTGGCAACGGCGCCAGAAAATAGTCTTGATGACCCACAAGTATAGGGGATCGCAACAGTCTTCGAGGGAAGTAAAACCCAATTTATTGATTCGACAGAAGGGGAGCCAAAGAATATTTGTAATCCTTAATAGCGGAGTTGTCAATTCAGCTGCACCTGGAAACAGACTTGCTCGCAAGAGTTTATCAGTACTAACAGTTTTATAGCAGTAGCAGTAGTGCAATATCAGCAGCAGTGTAAAAAAGACAGCAGTAGTGATTATAGTAAATAGCAGGATTAAAATACTGTAGGCACAGATATGGATGAACGGGCGCTGCATGGATGAGATAAATCATATAACAATCAAGGTAGGGCATTTGCAGATAATAATAAAGCGGTATCCAAGTACTAAACAATCCATAGGCATGTGTTCCATATTTAGTCGTACGTGCTCGCAATGAGAAACTTGCACAACATCTTTTGTCCTACCAGCCGGTGGCAGCCGGGCCTCTAGGGAATCTACTGGAAATTAAGGTACTCCTTTTAATAGAGCACCGGAGCAAAGCATTAACACTCCGTGAACACATGTGATCCTCATATCACCGCCTTCCCTCCGGTTGTCCCAATTTCTGTCACTTTGGGGCCTCGGGTTCCGGACAGCAATATGTGTATACAACTTGCAGGTAAGATCATAAAACAATGAATATCATCATGAAACAATAACATGTTCAGATCTGAGATCATGGCACTCGGGCCCTAGTGACAAGCATTAAGCATAACAAGTTGCAAAAATATCATAAAAGTACCAATTACGGATACTAGGCACTACGCCCTAACAATTGATGCGTGTAGTTGACACGTCCGTTGGGAACCCCAAGAGGAAGGTGTGATGCGCACAGTAGCAAGTTTTCCCTCAGAAAGAAACCAAGGTTTATCGAACCAGGAGGAGCCAAGAAGCACGTTGAAGGTTGATGGCGGAGGAGTGTAGTGCGGCGCAACACCAAGGATTCCGGCGCCAACGTGGAACCTACACAACACAATCACAGAACTTTGCCCCAACGTAACAGTGAGGTTGTCAATCTCACCGGCTTGCTGTAAACAAAGGATTAGATGTATAGTGTGGATGATGATGGTTGTTTGCAAAGAGCAGTAAAGAACAATTGCACCAGTTTGTATTTCAGATGTAAAGAATAGGACCGGGGTCCACAGTTCACTAGCGGTGTCTCTCCCATAAGATAGCAGATGTTGGGTGAACAAATTACAGTTGGGCAATTGACAAATAAAGAAGGCATAACAATGCACATACATATATCATGATGAGTACTATGAGATTTAATCAAGGCATTACGACAAAGTACATAGACCGCTATCCAGCATGCATCTATGCCTAAAAAGTCCACCTTCAGGTTATCATCCGAACCCCCTCCAGTATTAAGTTGTAAACAACAGAGAATTGCATTAAGTATGGTGCGTAATGTAATCAACACAAATATCCTTAGATAAAGCATCGATGTTTTATCCCTAGTGGCAACAGCACATCCACAACCTTAGAACTTTCTGTCAGTGTCCCAGATTTAATGGAGGCATGAACCCACTATCGAGCATAAATACTCCCTCTTGGAGTCACAAGTATCAACTTGGCCGAGCCTCTACTAGCAACGGAGAGCATGCAAGAACATAAATAACATATATGATAGATTGATAATCAACTTGACATAGTATTCAATATTCATCGGATCCCAACAAACACAACATGAAGGATTACAAATAGATGATCTTGATCATGATAGGCAGCTCACAAGATCGAACATGATAGCACAATGAGGAGAAGACAACCATCTAGCTACTGCTATGGACCCATAGTCCAGGGGTGGACTACTCACACATCGATCCGTAGGCGATCATGGCGATCAAGAGACCTCCGGGGGATGATTCCCCTCTCCGGCAGGGTGCCGGAGGCGATCTCCTGAATCCCCCGAGATGGGATTGGCGGCGGCGGCGTCTCTGGAAGGTTTTCCGTATCGTGGCTCTCGGTACTGGGGGTTTCGCGACGGAGACTATATGTAGGCGGAAGGGCAGGTCAGGGGGCCACACGAGGGCCCCACACAACAGGCCGGCGCGGCCAAGGGCCAGGCCGCGCCGCCCTAGTGTGGCGCCACCTCGTGGCCCCACTTCGTCTCTCCCTCGGACTTCTGGAAGCTTCGTGCAAAAATAGGACCCTGGGCGTTGATTTCGTCCAATTCCGAGAATATTTCCTTACTAGGATTTCTGAAACCAAAAACAGCAGAAAACAACAATCGGCTCTTCGGCATCTCGTCAATAGGTTAGTGCCGGAAAATGCATAATAATGACATATAATGTGTATAAAACATGTGAGTATCATCATAAAAGTAGCATGGAACATAAGAAATTATAGATACGTTTGGGACGTATCAAGCATCCCCAAGCTTAGTTCCTACTCGCCCTCGAGTAGGTAAACGATAACAAAGATAATTTACGAAGTGACATGCTACCATAATCTTGATCATACTATTGTAAAGCATATGAGATGAATGCAGCGATTCGAAGCAATGATGAAGATAATGAGTAAACTAATGAATCATATAGCAAAGACTTTTCATGAATAATACTTTCAAGACAAGCATCAATAAGACTTGCATAAGAGTTACCCATAAAGCAATAAATTCAAAGTAAAGGCATTGAAGCAACACAAAGGAAGATAAAGTTTCAGCGGTTGCTTTCAACTTCAACATATATATCTCATGGATAATTGTCAACATAAAGTAATATAACTAGTGCAATAAGTAAACATGTAAGAATCAATGCACACAGTTGATACAAGTGTTTGCTTCTAAGGCAGAAAGAATAGGCAAACTGACTCAACAATAAAGTAGAAGATTGGCCCTTCGCAGAGGGAAGCATTGATTACTATATTTGTGCTAGAGCTTTTCATTTTGAAAACAAGAAACAATCTTGTCAACGGTAGTAATAAAGCATATGAGTTATGTATAAGACATCTTATAAGTTGCAAGCCTCATGCATAGTATACTAATAGTGCTCGCACCTTGTCCTAATTAGCTTGGATTAACACGGATTATCATTGCATAGCATATGTTTCAACCAAGTGTCACAAAGGGGTACCTCTATGCTGCCTGTACAAAGGTCTAAGGAGAAAGCTCGCATTGGATTTCTCGCTTTTGATTATTCTCAACTTAGACATCCATACCGGGACAACATAGACAACAGATAATGGACTCCTCTTTAATGCATAAGCATTCAACAACGAGTTAATATTCTCATAAGAGATTGAGGATTAGCTGTCCACACCGAAACTTCCACCATGAATCATGGCTTTAGTTAGCGGCCCAATGTTCTTCTCTAACAGTATGCATACTCAAACCATTTGGTTGTGAAAACCGCCCTTACTTCAGACAAGACAAACATGCATAGCAACTCACATGATATTCAACAAAGGTAAAGGAGTTGATGGCGTCCCCAGAAAACATGGTTACCGCTCAGCAAGCAACTTATTAAGAAATAAGACACATAAGTACATATTCTTCACCACGATAGTTTTTAAGGCTATTTGCCCCATGAGCTATATATTGCAAAGGCAAAGAATAGAAATTTTAAAGGTAGCACTCAAGTAATTTACTTTGGAATGGCGGAGAAATACCATGTGGTAGGTAGGTATGGTGGACACAAATGGCATGGTTATTGGCTCAAGGATTTGGATGCACGAGAAGAATTCCCTCTCAATACAAGGCTAGGCTAGCAAGGTTGTTTGAAGCAAACTCAAGTATAAAAGGTGCAGCAAAGCTCACACATGAACATATTGTAACTATTATAAGACTTTACATTGTCTCCTTGTTGTTCAAACACCTCAACCAGAAAATATCTAGACTCTAGAGATCAATCATGCAAACCAAATTTTAACAAGCTCTATGTAGTTATTCATTAATGAGTACAAGGTACATGATGCAAGAGCTTAAACAAGATCTATATGAGCACAACAATTGCCAAGTATCACATTATTCAAGACATTAAACCATTTACCACATGCGGCATTTTCCGTTTCCAACCATATAACAATGAATGAAATAGTCCAACTTTCGCAATGAACATTAAAGATAAAGCTAAGAACATATGTGTTCACACGAAACAGCGGAGCGTGTCTCTCTCCCAAACAAAGAATGCTAGGATCCGATTTATTCAAACAAAAACAAAAAACAAAAACAAACAGACGCTCCAAGTAAAGCACATAAGATGTGACGGAATAAAAATATAGTTTCACTAGAGGAACCTGATAAGTTGTCGATGAAGAAGGGGTGCCTTGGGCATCCCCAAGCTTAGACGCTTGAGTCTTCTTAAAATATGCAGGGATGAACCACGGGGGCATCCCCAAGCTTCGACTTTTCACTCTTCTTGATCATATTGTATCATCCTCCTCTCTTGACCCTTGAAAACTTACTCCACACCAAACTCGAAACAAACTCATTAGAGGGTCAGTGCATAATTCATATATTCAGAGGTGACATAATCATTCTTAACACTTCTGGACATTGCACAAAGCTACTGAAAGTTAATGGAACAAAGAAATCCATCTAACATAGTAAAACAGGCAATGCGAAATAAAAGGCAGAATCTGTTAAAACAGAACAGTTCGTAAAGACGAATTTTAAAGTGGCACCAGACTTGCTCAGATTAAAATGCCCAAATTGAATGAAAGTTGCGTACATATCTGAGGATCACGCACGTAAACTGGCGGATTTTTTTGATTTTTCTACAGGGACTACTGCTCAAATTCGTGACAGCAAGAAATCTGTTCCTGCGCAGTAATCCAAATCTAGTATTGGCTTTACTATCAAAGACTTTACTTGGCACAACTATGCAATAAAATAAAGATAAGGAGAGGTTGCTACAGTAGTAAACAACTTCCAAAACTCAAATATAAAATAAAGTGCAGAAGTAAAATAATGGGTTATCTCCCATAAGCGTTTTTCTTTAACGCCTTTCAGCTAGGCGCAGAAAGTGTGTATCAAGTAACATCAAGAGACGAAGCATCAACATCATAATTTGTTCTAATAATAGAATCATTGTGACGCCCCGGAACCGGTACCATGAGGATCCCAGCGATCCCGCCGAAATCCGCACGATATCGATCCAGAGACGCCCTCCGACACGACGTGCGCGACGAATCACACACGTGATGCCAGAGGAATTAACACGAGCGGTAACATTACAACAGGATTACAATAGAGCCCACAAGATACATATATTACAACAACGACTCCAACGAGTCAAGATACAAATATACAATACAAAGATCCAAATCATACGGAAGATCGAATACGTCCGAGTACGGACAAGATACAAATTGGACTAAGAGTCCCGAAGATAACCAGCGGCGTCCATAACCCCGCCCAGGCCAAGCCGGAAGGGTAACCTTGCTAACGTCGTCTTCATCGAACATATCTTCATACCTGCCCGGTTATATCCCGTAGAAGCAGCAATAAGTACGGGTTCGTACTTAACAAGACTTCAAGACGTATAAGCATTCGTCAACCAGTCGTCCTTTGTACTGGAGGCACGCAGGGGACTTAGAGGACGCAAGAGGAACGTCATGGCAATATGGTAGAGTTAAGCGGCAGCGCGCAAGCACTAAAAAAACTATAGAGACACTCTACAACATTCGTCTAATCAGAGAAGATGAGAGAGCGAATAAACTAACAGTTCTATACTCTGCAAACATAACACAGCCGACGCTTTCCCCCTTCGCGAAGAAGTACTTACAAAGGCACACACACGGTTGTCAAGTTTTAACCATTTAATAGTGAAGTTGTGCTAACTTACTACGCAAGTTATTATTAATAAACAACAGGTGTAAGTTGTCTATGGTCGAGTCATACAGCTCCAAGTCGTCCATAACCGCGAACACGGCTTATCGATAAGATTGTAACCCTGCAGGGGTGCCCAAATGTGCCCACACGCACGATCAACCCACTTACGACAGGTGGATATCACGACACACACTCTCCTTCACGACAACAATGTCCAGGAAGCCACCTAACTAAGTTAAACCCGAATCAGAGTCCGGCCGACTCTCCGAGACGGACCTAGCTGTTGCGAGAACGGCTAAGAGGATCAGAGCCCACTAGAGGATGACCTCTTAACAATACGTGCCGCACCTACGGACGTGCAAGAGACAACAGGGTTACAAGGCAACATGGCTTCCCCAAAAGTAACATCATATCATCTGACCACAAAGAAACATGCTTGCACGCCCGGGAGAAACAAAACATTCAAACTAGTTGTGGCCACTGGACAAAGATGTAGATTCCGGCAGTGGTCGAGGGAGACCCGGTAAGCATACCCACATGTGGTTAGAGCGCTCAGTCTCGGAACAGATAACAAGAACTCGGGGTCCTAAGATATTTAGGAAACACAAGTGAGCCGTCACAAAACAAGCAGCTGACCCACCGATGCCTCCGCTAAACAAATATCAACAACTAAAGTAACCATGATTCTTCCCAACATATAACCCAATAAGATAACAACAACGGTAACGAGATAAAACAGCACTAGCATGCACTACGACTCGCAAGGGCAGACTCGGAACCAAACAATAGCTGTAGGAGGTGGTGGTGGCAATATGGGCTGCTTGAGGTAACAAGTAGAAGGGACACGTGACAAGAACGCAACTTAAGGATAGCATGAGGGAGAAGGCAAAATAAAATAGGTGAGCGACTTCTGCAGGGGCAGAAGTATAGGGGAAATGCTTGCCTGTTAAAGCTTGCCGAGGAACATCCGGAGAACTTGTCGTATCTCACCACACCACTTCGCGATCCTATCCGGGAAGAAGCAAATGCTGGAACACACAACGGATGCAAGTCTTACTACTACGGAAGAAGAATCGGCATGATCAAGATGATATGCATGACATGGCATAGATGGTGCAATGCATCTTATCCAATTTAATCGGAGTCGGAACCCCGGACAAACAAATTAGGTTGGAGTTGCATTTCTACCGGCAAATTTAAGTGTTTGTTAGCATGGCATAGCATGGCAGTGGTGCGCTACTTCAATATTAAACGGAGTGGGGAAAACCATATTCGGAATCCGAAATACTCCGCATATATGTCAGGTGAAATGCATAAACTATCACGGTGCGACATGATGCGAGATGCAAACAGATGAATGGATGGCATGTTCATGTTCAGCACATTTTTCTGATCAATTTTCATATACAACACTTTTAATTTGGAGTTACCAATTAAAAGTTATTAACAATTTGGGTTTTATTAATTAAAATAGGAAAAACAGATTTATTCAAAATACAAAAGGACCCGAAAACAATACGAGGTCCGGGGAAGGACCCCGGGTTACTTAGCAAGATATGCAGGGGGTTATGTAGAAATGCATCACGGGGAGGGGCTGCGGGTTGACTGATCAAAAGGTCCAGGGGGTCTTTTGCAAAAGGATCCAGATTGGATCTGGGATGGTTTTCTCACCGAGGTTTGGTTAGCCCGAGCGGCTGACGAGCGGGGCCCCAACGATGACGTGGCGCCAGCGTGGCGGGTGACGTGGCGACCATCTGCAACTGCTACTGTTGTCTGTCTGACGAAGCCGAAGAGAGAGACATCGTTTTTGGTCGAGCATGCGGCGACGACGGCGACCGAAAATCAGTGGCTTGCCGTGAAGGGAGCGGGCGGTGGAAGGGTGGAAGCGGAGGCGGCACTCACCGTGGTTGGAGACGAAGCGGAGGAGGGCTCGGGGATGCGGTGAGGAAGCAGGGAGGAGGTGCGTGCGCGCGGCGGACACGGCAGGCCCTCGATGGCCTCGTCGGAGAAGGAGGCGCCCGGATGTGCGAGCTGGCTTCGAGGACGCGCACGGACAGAGGGAAGACGATGGTGGCGGCGCCGGTCCGAGAGAGGTACCGGAACGAGGCCGGAGGTGGACATCTGCGAGGGGGGAACGGTGGTCACCGGTGAGAAATCGAACCATAGAGGGAGGAGGACGGAGCAGGAAGGGGTCTGGGCGATGCACTACCTCACCAGGAACGCGAGGAGCCGGTCGGAGGTGAAGGGGGAGGGCTGACGGTGACGCCATCGTCGGCGACATGCTTGCAGTCGGAGATGGGGAAGGCGACGGCGTCGTCGATTGGGAGCGTCCCCGGCTCGATTGAGGCTACCAGAAGAACGAGGACGACGAGGCGATGCCGCTGGTGCTCTCAGATAAACGGGGGGTGGCCGGAGGTGAGGACACGGTCAAGGATTCGGTGGCGGCCATGGCGCTCGGTGGAGGAGAATCTTCCCCGGTTTGTTCTTCTTGGAGAGGAAGGAAAAGGGAAGAAGGAAAGAGGCGTATGCGAGGAGGAAAAGGTGAGTGCGGTCCAGGGTAAAAGCAAGGGAAGGGGAGGCTCACGATGGTTGCGTGGGCGAGCAGGTGGGAGCAGCACCGTGCTGCTTTCGTGCTCCTCTCTGGAGATGTGAAAAAGAAGGGGGCGAAGGGGTACGGGCCAGGAGATGGAGCGGACTGGTGGGCTGCTGGGGGGAAGATGGTGGGCCGCCGGGGTGAGAGGAACCAGGCCAGAAAAGAGAGAGAGGCCCAAGGGAGAGAGGAGGGTTTTTATTTTTATTTTCAAATTTATTTTTCTTTTCTTTTTCAAAACTGTTTTATAAATTGATTTGAAAACAATCCCAACAAGGATTTGAATTTTGAAAACAAAGGTGGAGAGCAAGAAAGGTTTTATTATATCACCCCTATGAGAAAAGAAATAAAATAATTTAGGGTTTATAAAATAATTTTATTTTGTTAAAAGCATTGATGATATGATGCATGATGACATGATGATGCATAAAAGATAAGAACAAGCAAAATCTATTAGGGGTACTACCCGGGGCCGTTACAATCGACACCACTAACAAGGAATCTCGCCCCGAGATTCCACGTCCAGGTACGGGGGAGAGAGGTGAACTAGCGGATCTTCAGGCGACGTGTCGAGCTCCTCGACACCACTAACAAAAATTCTTGCTCCATGTTGATCGGGCGACACCACTAACAAGAAGTCGGTGTTCCGGTGTTGATGATGCACTTTCGTCGAGACCCTCCGAAGATCGTACCTATTAGGATAAAGGTATAGATCGTCCAACCCGCGTAGAGACCTAAGACTCGGGAAACTCAGATAAGAGAAGATTCAAAACCCGCAAAGGTAAGGGGAGAAAGAATATAGGTAAGGAGAAAATCAGAGCTAGTCAGAACTATCCAACGAAGTTTTCGAAAATAGGTTTGACACTAGACACAACAACGTCCGTTGGCAAGGTTAACCTACAGGCTGGACTAGTGGGGTACCGTCAACCTGAGCTCTGATACCAACTTGTGACGCCCCGGAACCGGTACCATGAGGATCCCAGTGATCCCGCCGAAATCCGCACGATATCGATCCAGAGACGCCCTCCGACACGACGTGCGCGACGAATCACACACGTGATGCCAGAGGAATTAACACGAGCGGTAACATTACAACAGGATTACAATAGAGCCCACAAGATACATATATTACAACAACGACTCCAACGAGTCAAGATACAAATATACAATACAAAGATCCAAATCATACGAGAAGATCGAATACGTCCGAGTACGGACAAGATACAAATTGGACTAAGAGTCCCGAAGATAACCAGCGGCGTCCATAACCCCGCCCGAGGCCAAGCCGGAAGGGTAACCTTGCTAACGTCGTCTTCATCGAACATATCTTCATACCTGCCCGGTTATATCCCGTAGAAGCAGCAATAAGTACGGGTTCGTACTTAACAAGACTTCAAGACGTATAAGCATTCGTCAACCAGTCGTCCTTTGTACTGGAGGCACGCAGGGGACTTAGAGGACGCAAGAGGAACGTCATGGCAATATGGTGGAGTTAAGCGGCAGCGCGCAAGCACTAAAAAAACTATAGAGACACTCTACAACATTCGTCTAATCAGAGAAGATGAGAGAGCGAATAAACTAACAGTTCTATACTCTGCAAACATAACACAGCCGACGCTTTCCCCCTTCGCGAAGAAGTACTTACAAAGGCACACACACGGTTGTCAAGTTTTAACCATTTAATAGTGAAGTTGTGCTAACTTACTACGCAAGTTATTATTAATAAACAACAGGTGTAAGTTGTCTATGGTCGAGTCATACAGCTCCAAGTCGTCCATAACCGCGGACACGGCTTATCGATAAGATTGTAACCCTGCGGGGTGCCCAAATGTGCCCACACGCACGATCAACCCACTTACGACGAGTGGATATCACGACACGCACTCTCCTTCACGACAACAATGTCCAGGAAGCCACCTAACTAAGTTAAACCCGAATCGAAGTCCGGCCGACTCTCCGAGACGGACCTAGGCGTTGCGAGAACGGCTAAGAGGATCGAGCCCACTAGAGGATGACCTCTTAACAATACGTGCCGCACCTACGGACGTGCAAGAGACAACGGGGTTACAAGGCAACATGGCTTCCCCAAAAGTAACATCATATCATCTGACCACAAAGAAACATGCTTGCACGCCCGGGAGAAACAAAACATTCAAACTAGTTGTGGCCACTGGACAAAGATGTAGATTCCGGCAGTGGTCGAGGGGAGACCCGGTAAGCATACCCACGTGTGGTTAGAGCGCTCAGTCTCGGAACAGATAACAAGAACTCGGGGTCCTAAGATATTTAGGAAACACAAGTGAGCCGTCACAAAACAAGCAGACTGACCCACCGATGCCTCCGCTAAACAAATATCAACAACTAAAGTAACCATGAGTCTTCCCAACATATAACCCAATAAGATAACAACAACGGTAACGAGATAAAACAGCACTAGCATGCACTACGACTCGCAAGGGCAGACTCGGAACCAAACAATAGCTGTAGGAGGTGGTGGTGGCAATATGGGCTGCTTGAGGTAACAAGTAGAAGGGACACGTGACAAGAATGCAACTTAAGGATAGCATGAGGGAGAAGGCAAAATAAAATAGGTGAGCGACTCGCAGGGCGAAGTATAGGGGAAATGCTTGCTCGTTAAAGCTTGCCGAGGAACATCCGGAGAACTTGTCGTATCTCACCACACCACTTCGCGATCCTATCCGGGAAGAAGCAAATGCTTGGAACACACAACGGATGCAAGTCTTACTACTATGGAAGAAGAATCGGCATGATCAAGATGATATGCATGACATGGCATAGATGGTGCAATGCATCTTATCCAATTTAATCGGAGTCGGAACCCCGGACAAACAAATTAGGTTGGAGTTGCATTTCTACCGGCAAATTTAAGTGTTTGTTAGCATGGCATAGCATGGCAAGTGGTGCGCTACTTCAATATTAAACGGAGTGGGGAAAACCATATTCGGAATCCGAAATACTCCGCATATATGTCAGGTGAAATGCATAAACTATCACGGTGCGACATGATGCGAGATGCAAACAGATGAATGGATGGCATGTTCATGTTCAGCTTATTTTTCTGATCAATTTTCATATACAACACTTTTAATTTGGAGTTACCAATTAAAAGTTATTAACAATTTGGGTTTTATTAATTAAAATAGGAAAAACAGATTTATTCAAAATACAAAAGGACCCGAAAACAATACAGGGTCTGGGGAAGGACCCCGGGTTACTTAGCAAGATATGCAGGGGGTTATGTAGAAATGCATCACGGGGAGGGGCTGCGGGTTGACTGATCAAAAGGTCCAGGGGGTCTTTTGCAAAAGGATCCAGATTGGATCTGGGATGGTTTTCTCACCGAGGTTTGGTTAGCCCGAGCGGCTGACGAGCGGGGCCCCAACGATGACGTGGCGCCAGCGTGGCGGGTGACGTGGCGACCATCTGCAACTGCTACTGTTGTCTGTCTGACGAAACTGAAGAGAGAGACATCGTTTTTTTGGTCAGTTACTGGCGACGACGGCGACCGAAAATCAGTGGCTTGCCGTGAAGGGAGCGGGCGGTGGAAGGGTGGAAGCGGAGGCGGCACTCACCGTGGTTGGAGACGAAGCGGAGGAGGGCTCGGGGATGCGGGGAGGAAGCAGGGAGGAGGTGCGTGCGCGCGGCGGACACGGCAGGCCCTCGATGGCCTCGTCGGAGAAGGAGGCGCCCGGATGTGCGAGCTGGCTTCGAGGACGCGCACGGACAGAGGGAAGACGATGGTGGCGGCGCCGGTCCGAGAGAGGTACCGGAACGAGGCCGGAGGTGGACATCTGCGAGGGGGGAACGGTGGTCACCGGTGAGAAATCGAACCATAGAGGGAGGAGGACGGAGCAGGAAGGGGTCTGGGCGATGCACTACCTCACCAGGAACGCGAGGAGCCGGTCGGAGGTGAAGGGGGAGGGCTGACGGTGACGCCATCGTCGGCGACATGCTTGCAGTCGGAGATGGGGAAGGCGACGGCGTCGTCGATTGGGAGCGTCCCCGGCTCGATTGAGGCTACCAGAAGAACGAGGACGACGAGGCGATGCCGCTGGTGCTCTCAGATAAACGGGGGGTGGCCGGAGGTGAGGACACGGTCAAGGATTCGGTGGCGGCCATGGCGCTCGGTGGAGGAGAATCTTCCCTGGTTTGTTCTTCTTGGAGAGGAAGGAAAAGGGAAGAAGGAAAGAGGCGTATGCGAGGAGGAAAAGGTGAGTGCGGTCCAGGGTAAAAGCAAGGGAAGGGGAGGCTCACGATGGTTGCGTGGGCGAGAAGGTGGGAGCAGCACCGTGCTGCTTTCGTGCTCCTCTCTGGAGATGAGGACAAGGTGAAAAAGAAGGGGGCGAAGGGGTACGGGCCAGGAGATGGAGCGGACTGGTGGGCTGCTGGGGGGAAGATGGTGGGCCGCCGGGGTGAGAGGAACCAGGCCAGAAAAGAGAGAGAGGCCCAAGGGAGAGAGGAGGGTTTTTATTTTTATTTTCAAATTTATTTTTCTTTTCTTTTTCAAAACTGTTTTATAAATTGATTTGAAAACAATCCCAACAAGGATTTGAATTTTGAAAACAAAGGTGGAGAGCAAGAAAGGTTTTATTATATCACCCCTATGAGAAAAGAAATAAAATAATTTAGGGTTTATAAAATAATTTTATTTTGTTAAAAGCATTGATGATATGATGCATGATGACATGATGATGCATAAAAGATAAGAACAAGCAAAATCTATTAGGGGTACTACCCGGGGCCGTTACAATCATAAGGTAACTTAATTCTCTTTCTAGGGAAGTGTTCCATACCTTTCTTGAGAGGAAATTGATATTTAATATTATCTTCCTTCATATCAATAGTAGCACCAACAGTTCGAAGAAAAGGTCTTCCCAATATAATGGGACAAGATGCATTGCATTCAATATCCAAGACAACAAAATCAACGGGGACAAGGTTATTGTTAACCATAATACGAACATTATCAATCCTCCCCAAAGGTTTCTTTATAGCATTATCAACAAGATTAACATCCAAATAACAATTCTTCAATGGTGGCAAGTCAAGCATATCATAAATTTTCTTGGGCATAACAGAAATACTTGCACCAAGATCACATAAAGCATTACAATCAAAATCATTGACCCTCGTCTTAATGATGGGTGATGTCTACGTTCCCCCTCCTTTCCTGTAGACAGTGTTGGGCCTCCAAGTGCAGAGGTTTGTAGAACAGCAGCAAGTTTCCCTTAAGTGGATACCCAAGGTTTATCGAACTCAGGGAGGAAGAGGTCAAAGATATCCCTCTCATGCAACCCCGCAACCACAAAGCAAGAAGTCTCTTGTGTCCCCAACACACCAAATAGGTGCACTAGTTCGGCGAAGAGATAGTGAAATACAGGTGGTATAAATAAGTATGAGCAGATAGCAACGGTGCCGGAAAAGTGCTTGGCGTGTAGTTGATGGTGGTGGTATTGCAGCAGTAGTAACGCAAGTAAAACAAGTAAACAAGCAGTAGTAACTCGACAGTAGTAACGCAGCGAGTAGTAAACAAGCAGTAGTAACTCAGCAGTATTTAGGAACAAGGCCTAGGGATTACACTTTCACTAGTGGACACTCTCAACATTGATCACATAACAGAATAGATAAATGCATACTCTACACTTTTGTTGGATGATGAACACATTGCGTAGGATTACACGAACCCTCAATGCCGGAGTTAACAAGCTCCACAATAATGCTCATGTTTTAGTAACCTTTAGTGTAAGATAGATCAACGCTACTAAACCAAGTACTAGCATAGCATGCACACTCGTCACCTTCATGCATATGTAGGAGGAATAGATCACATCAATATTATCATAGCAATAGTTAACTCCATAATCTACAAGAGATCATGATCATAGCATAAACCAAGTACTAACACGGTGCACGCATTGTCACCTTTGCACACATGCGGGAGGAATAAACTACTTTAATAACAAATCACTAGAGTAGCACATGGATAAATTGTGATACAACATGCTGCAATCTTAAAGAGATATAAATAAGCACCTCACTATGCCATTCAATGAGTAAGTATTCCGTGAAATCTAGCCTAAGAGACCCACACGGTGCACACACTGTCACCTTTACACACGTGGGACGAGGAGTCTCCGGAGATCACATAAGTAAAACTCACTTGACTAGCATAATGACATCTAGATTACAAGCATCATCATATGAATCTCAATCATGTAAGGCAGCTCATGAGATTATTGTATTGAACTACATAGGAGAGAGATGAACCACATAGCTACCGGTACAGCCCCGAGCCTCGATGGAGAACTACTCCTCCTCATGGGAGCAGCAGCGGTGATGAAGATGGCGGTGGAGATGGCAGCGGTGTCGATGGAGAAGCCTTCCGGGGCACTTCCCCGCTCCGGCAGGGTGCCGGAACGAGACTCTCCGTCCCCGGATCTTGGCTTCGCGATGGCGGCGGCTCGCGGAAGGTTTTCGTGGGTTTCGTCAATTGGTATCGGGTTTTCCGATCCGGGGGCTTCTTATAGGCGAAGAGGCGGCGCCAGGGGGTCGAAGGGCTGGCCAAACCCTAGGGGGGCGCGGGCCCCCTAGGCCGCGCCGGGCATGGTGTGGTGGGCTCGTGCCCCCCCTCTGGTCCCTCTCGTGTGTTCTGGATGCTTCCGGGGATTCTAAGATCTTTGGCGTTGATTTCGTCCGATTCCGAGAATATTTCGTTACTAGGATTTCTGAAACCAAAAACAGCAGAAAACGGAACCGGCACTTCGGCATCTTGTTAATAGGTTAGTTCCGGAAAATGCACGAATATGACATAAAGTGTGCATAAAACATGTAGATAACATCAATAATGTGGCATGGAACACAAGAAATTATCGATACGTTGGAGACGTATCAGCATCCCCAAGCTTAGTTCCGCTCGTCCCGAGCAGGTAAAACGATAACAAAGATAATTTACGGAGTGACATGCCATCATAAACTTGATCATACTATTTGTACAAGCATATGTAGTGAATGCAGCGATCAAAACAATGTGTATGACATGAGTAAACAAGTGAATCATAAAGCAAAGACTTTTCATGAATAGCACTTCAAGACAAGCATCAATAAGTCTTGCATAAGAGTTAACTCATAAAGCAATAAATTCTTAGTAAAAGGTATTGAAGCAACATAATGGAAGATTAAGTTTCAGCGGTTGCTTTCAACTTGTAACATGTATATCTCATGGATAATTGTCAATGCAAAGCAATATAACAAATGCAATATGCAAATATGTAAGAATCAATGCAAAGTTCACACAAGTGTTTGCTTCTTGAGGTGGAGAGAAATAGGTGAACTCGACTCAACATTGAAAGTAAAAGAATGGTCCTCATAGAGGAAAAGCATCGATTGCTATATTTGTGCTAGAGCTTTGATTTTAAAAACATGAAACAATTTTGTCAACGGTAGTAATAAAGCATATGCATCATGTAAATTATATCTTATAAGTTGCAAGCCTCATGCATAGTGTACTAATAGTGCCCGCACCTTGTCCTAATTAGCTTGGACTACCTGGATTATCACCGCAATACATATGCTTTAACCAAGTATCACAAAGGGGTACCTCTATGCCGCCTCGTACAAAGGTCTAAGGAGAAAGCTCGCATTTGGATTTCTCGCTTTTGATTATTCTCAACTTAGACATCCATACCGGGACAACATAGACAACGAGATAATGGACTCCTCTTTTAATGCTTTCAGCATTCAACAACAATTAATTCTTTTCTCATTAGAGATTTGAGGATGTTTGTCCAAAACTCGAAACTTCCACCATGGATCATGGCTTTAGTTAGCGGCCCAATGTTCTTCTCTCACAATATGCATGCTCAAACCATTCAACTCAGTGTAGATCGCCCTTACTTCGGACAAGACGAACATGCATAGCAACTCACATGAAATTCAACAATGAGTTGATGGCGTTCCCCGATAAACATGGTTATCGCACAACAAGCAACTTAATAAGAGATAAAGTGCATAATTACATATTCAATACCACAATAGTTTTTAAGCTATTTGTCCCATGAGCTATATATTGCAAAGGTGAATGATGGAATTTTAAAGGTAGCACTCAAGCAATTTACTTTGGAATGGCGGAGAAATACCATGTAGTAGGTAGGTATGGTGGACACAAATGGCATAGTGTTGGCTCAAGTATTTGGATGCATGAGAAGTATTCCCTCTCGATACAAGGTTTAGGCTAGCAAGGTTGTTTGAGGCAAACACAAGGATGAACTAGTACAGAAAAACTCACATAAAAGACATATTACAAGTATTATAAGACTATACATCGTCTTCCTTGTTGTTCAAACTCAATACTAGAAATTATCTAGACCTTAGAGAAACCAAATATGCAAACCAAATTTTAACAAGCTCTATGTATTTCTTCACTAATGGGTGCAAAGCATATGATGCAAGAGCTTAAACATGAGCACAACAATTGCCAAGTATCACATTACCCAAGACATTATAGCAATTACTACATGTATCATTTTCCAATTCCAACCATATAACAATTTAACGAAGAAGAAACTTCGCCATGAAAATTATGAGCTAAGAACACATGTGTTCATATGAACCAGCGGAGCGTGTCTCTCTCCCACACAAGCATGATGTAATCCAATTTATTCAAACACAAACAAAAACAAAAGCAAACAAACGAGACGCTCCAAGAAAAAGCACATAAGATGTGATGGAATAAAAATATAGTTTCAGGGGAGGAACCTGATAATGTTGTCGATGAAGAAGGGGATGCCTTGGGCATCCCCAAGCTTAGACGCTTGAGTCTTCTTGATATATGCAGGGGTGAACCACCGGGTGCATCCCCAAGCTTAGAGCTTTCACTCTCCTTGATCATAGTATATCATCCTCCTCTCTTGACCCTTGAAAACTTCCTCCACACCAAACTCGAAACAACTCATTAGAGGGTTAGTGGACAATAAAAATTAACATGTTCAGAGGTGACACAATCATTCTTAACACTTCTGGACATTGCATAAAGCTACTGGACATTAATGGATCAAAGAAATTCATCCAACATAGCAAAAGAGGCAATGCGAAATAAAAGGCAGAATCTGTCAAAACAGAATAGTCCGTAAAGATGGATTTTATTAGGCCACCAGGCTTGCTCAAATGAAAATGCTCAAATTGAATGAAAGTTGCGTACATATCTGAGGATCATGCTCGTAAATTGGCATAATTTTCTGAGCTTCCTGCAGGGCAGTGGGCTCAGATTCGTGACAGCAAAGAAATCTGGAACTGCGCAGTAATCCAAATCTAGTACTTACTTTTCTATCAAAGACTTTACTTGGCACAACAAAACACAAAACTAAGATAAGGAGAGGTTGCTACAGTAGTAAACAACTTCCAAGACACAAATATAAAACAAAGTACTGTAGCAAAATAACACATGGGTTATCTCCCAAGAAGTTCTTTCTTTTTAGCCATTAAGATGGGCTCAGCAGTTTTAATGATGCACTCGCAAGAAATAGTATTTGAAGCAAAAGAGAGCATCAAGAGGCAAATTCAAAACACATTTAAGTCTAATATGCTTCCTATGCATAGGAATCTTGTAAATAAACAAGTTCATGAAGAGCAAAGTAACAAGCATAGGAAGATAAAACAAGTGTAGCATCAAAAATTTCAGCACATAGAGAGGTGTTTTAGTAACATGAAAATTTCTACAACCATATTTTCCTCTCTCATAATAACTTTCAGTAGCAACATGAGCAAACTCAACAATATAACTATCACATAAAGCATTCTTATCATGAGTCTCATGCATAAAATTATTACTCTCCACATAAGCATAATAAATTTTGTTAGTTGTAGTGGGAGCAAATTCAACAAAGTAGCTATCATTATTATTCTCATCAAGTGTAAGAGGCATAGTATAATCACAACAAAATTCACTCTCCATAGTAGGTGGCACCAAAAGACCACTATCATTATAATCATCATAAATAGGAGGCAAAGTATCATCAAAGAAAATTTTCTCCTCAATGCTTGGGGGACTAAAAAGATCATGAAAACCAGCTTCCCCAAGCTTAGAACTTTCTATATTATTGTCAACAATGGTGTTCAAAGCGTTCATACTAATATTACTACCAAGCATGCAAAGAAGATTTCATAGGTTTTTTAATTTTCGCATCAAACAATCCATGTTTTAAATCAGGAAATAGAATAAGAAGCTCACTCTTGTACATTATGCCAAACTAGTGTAAACAAGAAACAACAAGATGCAATTGCAGGATCTAAAGGAAATAGCTTTGAGCACACACACGACGGCGCCGGAAAAATACTTTACCCGAGACCGTAGTATGAGAGCCTTTTTACCTTTCCTCCCCGCAACGGCGCCGGAAAAGTGCTTGATGTCTACGTTCCCCCTCCTTTCCCGTAGACGGTGTTGGGCCTCCAAGTGCGAGAGGTTTGTAGAACAGCAGCAAGTTTCCCTTAAGTGGATACCCAAGGTTTATCGAACTCGGGGAGGAAGAGGTCAAAGATATCCCTCTCATGCAACCCCGCAACCACAAAGCAAGAAGTCTCTTGTGTCCCCAACACACCAAATAGGTGCACTAGTTCGGCGAAGAGATAGTGAAATACAGGTGGTATAAATAAGTATGAGCAGTAGCAACGGTGCCGGAAAAGTGCTTGGCGTGTAGTTGATGGTGGTGGTATTGCAGCGAGTAGTAACGCATAGAAAACGATAAACAAGCAGTAGTAACTCAGCAGTAGTAACGCAGCAGTAGTAAACAAGCAGTAGTAACTCGGCGGTATTTAGGAACAAGGCCTAGGGATTACACTTTCACTAGTGGACACTCTCAACATTGATCACATAACAGAATAGATAAATGCATACTCTACACTTTTGTTGGATGATGAACACATTGCGTAGGATTACACGAACCCTCAATGCCGGAGTTAACAAGCTCCACAATAATGCTCATGTTTTAGTAACCTTTAGTGTAAGATAGATCAACGCTACTAAACCAAGTACTAGCATAGCATGCACACTATCACCTTCATGCATATGTAGGAGGAATAGATCACATCAATATTATCATAGCAATAGTTAACTCCATAATCTACAAGAGATCATGATCATAGCATAAACCAAGTACTAACACGGTGCACGCATCGTCACCTTTGCACACATGCGGGAGGAATAAACTACTTTAATAACAAATCACTAGAGTAGCACATGGATAAATTGTGATACAACATGCTGCAATCTTAAAGAGATATAAATAAGCACCTCACTATGCCATTCAATGAGTAAGTATTCTGTGAAATCTAGCCTAAGAGACCCACACGGTGCACACACTGTCACCTTTACACACGTGGGACGAGGAGTCTCCGGAGATCACATAAGTAAAACTCACTTGACTAGCATAATGACATCTAGATTACAAGCATCATCATATGAATCTCAATCATGTAAGGCAGCTCATGAGATTATTGTATTGAACTACATAGGAGAGAGATGAACCACATAGCTACCGGTACAGCCCCGAGCCTCGATGGAGAACTACTCCCTCCTCATGGGAGCAGCAGCGGTGATGAAGATGGCGGTGGAGATGGCAGCGGTGTCGATGGAGAAGCCTTCCGGGGCACTTCCCCGCTCCGGCAGGGTGCCGGAACGGAGACTCCTGTCCCCCGGATCTTGGCTTCGCGATGGCGGCGGCTCCGGAAGGTTTTCGTGGGTTTCGTCAATTGGTATCGGGTTTTCTCGATCCAGGGGCTTCTTATAGGCGAAGAGGCGGCGCCGGGGGTCGAAGGGCTGGCCAAACCCTAGGGGGCGCGGGCCCCCCTAGGCCGCGCCGGGGCATGGTGTGGTGGGCTCGTGCCCCCCCTCCGGTCCCTCTCGTGTGTTCCGGATGCTTCCGGGGATTCTAAGATCTTTGGCGTTGATTTCGTCCGATTCCGAGAATATTTCGTTACTAGGATTTCTGAAACCAAAAACAGCGAGAAAACGAGAACTGGCACTTCGGCATCTTGTTAATAGGTTAGTTCCAGAAAATGCACGAATATGACATAAAGTGTGCATAAAACATGTAGATAACATCAATAATGTGGCATGGAACACAAGAAATTATCGATACGTTGGAGACGTATCAATGGGCTCCCAACCATCTTCTAACTTCCTAGGAATAGAGGTTTCAAGTTTTAGTTTCTCTTCTCTAGCTTTTATGAGAGCATTTGTAATATGTTTTGTAAAGGCCAAATTTATAGCACTAGCATTGGGACTTTTAGCAAGCTTTTGTAAGAACTTTATAACTTCAGAGATGTGACAATCATCAAAGTCTAAACCATTATGATCTACAGCCATGGGATCATTATCCCCAATATTTTGAAAAATTTCAGCAGTTTTATCAATTTCAGCAGTTTTAGCAGTTTCAGGCAATTTTGCACGCTTTGCACTAGGAGTAGTAACATTGCCAACACCAACTATTTTACCATTGATAGTAGGAGGTGTAGCAACATGTGAATCATTAACATTACTAGTGGTGGTAATAGTCCAAACTTTAGCTACATTGTTCTCTTTAGCTAGTTTTTCATTTTCTTCTCTTTCCCACCTAGCATGCAATTCGGCCATCAATCTAATATTCTCATTAATTCGAAATTGGATGGCATTTGCTGTAGTAACAATCTTATTTTCAATATCCTCAGGTTTAGCAGCCATTTTATTAATTAAAGAGGATTCTGACGCAGACAGGTATGAGATTCGGTTTTCAGCATTTGAAATCTTAGTTTGCAAACCCGAAATCCCCATATTCAAATTTTCAAGTTGATTTACTATATTTTTCAACAAGGTAGATTGTTCATTCATAGTTTTAGTAAACAATTGATTTTGCTCATACTGTGATTGCATAAAGCTCTTATTGGATCTTTCAATTTCTAGCATCTTTTCCTCATATCTACCGTAAGAATGATCATTACCACTAGCAGGATATGTCCTATAGTTGTTACCCAAGTTATACCTATAAGCATTATTATTTTTAATGAAGTTCACATCAACATGTTGTTATTGGGCAACCAATGAAGCTAAAGGAACATTATTAGGATCAACATTAGATCTACCATTCACAAGCATAGACATAATAGCATCAATCTTATCACTCAAGGAGGAGGTTCTTCAACAGAATTTACCTTCTTACCTTGTGGAGCTCTTTCCGTGTGCCATTCAGAGTAATTTGTCATCATATCATTAAGAAGCTTTGTTGCCGCCCCCAAAGTAATGGACATAAAGGTACCTACAAGAGCTGAATCCAATAGGTTCCGCGAAGAAAAATTCAATCCTCGCATAAAAGGTTTGGATGATCATCCAAGTAGTCAGTCCATGGGTTGGGCAATTCTTTACCAAAGATTTCATTCTCTCCCATGCTTGAGCAACATGTTCATTATCTAATTTCTTGAAATTCATTATGCTACTTCTCAAAGATATAATTTTAGCGGGAGGATAATATCTACCAATAAAAGCATCCTTACATTTAGTCCAAGAATCAATACTATTTCTAGGCAGAGATAGCAACCAATCTTTAGCTCTTCCTCTTAAAGAGAAAGGAAACAATTTTAATTTTATAATGTCACCATCTACATCCTTATACTTTTGCATTTCACATAGTCCAACAAAATTATTAAGATGGGCAGCAGCATCATCAGAACTAACACCAAAAAATTGCTCTCTCATAATAAGATTCAGTAAAGCAGGTTTAATTTCAAAGAATTCTGCTGTAGTAGCGAGGTGGAGCAATAGGTGTGCATAGGAAATCATTATTATTTGTGCTAGTGAAGTCACACAACTTAGTATTCTCAACAGTACCCATTTTAGCAGTAGTAAATAAAGCAAACTAAATAAAGTAAATGCAAGTAACTAATTTTTTTTTTGTTTTTAATATGGAGAACAAGATAATAAATAAAGTAAAGCTAGCAACTAATTTTTTTGTGTTTTGATATAATGCAGCAAACAAAGTAGTAAATAAAATAAAGCAAGACAAAAACAAAGTAAAGAGATTGGAAGTGGAAGACTCCCCTTGCAGCGTGTCTTGATCTCGCCGGCAACGGCGCCAGAAAAAATGCTTGATGCGTGTAGTTGACACGTCCGTTGGGAACCCCAAGAGGAAGGTGTGATGCACATAGTAGCAAGTTTTCCCTCAGAAAGAAACCAAGGTTTATCGAACCAGGAGGAGCCAAGAAGCACATTGAAGGTTGATGGCGGAGGAGTGTAGTGCGGCGCAACACCAGGGATTCCGGCGCCAACGTGGAACCTGCACAACACAATCACGTGAACTTTGCCCCAACGTAACAGATGAGGTTGTCAATCTCACCGGCTTGCTCGTAAACAAAGGATTAGATGTATAGTGTGGATGATGATGGTTGTTTGCAAAGAACAAGTAAAGAACAATTGCAGCAGTTTGTATTTCGGATGTAAAGAATAGGACCGGGGTCCACGAGTTCACTAGCGGTGTCTCTCCCATAAGATAGCAGATGTTGGGTGAACAAATTACAGTTGGGCAATTGACAAATAAAGAAGGCATAACAATGCACATACATATATCATGATGAGTACTATGAGATTTAATCATGGCATTACGACAAAGTACATAGACCGCTATCCAGCATGCATCTATGCCTAAAAAGTCCACCTTCAAGTTATCATCCGAACCCCTCCGGTATTAAGTTGTAAACAACAGACAATTGCATTAAGTATGGTGCGTAATGTAATCAACACAAATATCCTTAGACAAAGCATCGATGTTTTATCCCTAGTGGCAACGAGCACATCCACAACCTTAGAACTTTCCGTCACTCGTCCCGCATTTAATGGAGGCATGAACCCACTATCGAGCATAAATACTCCCTCTTGGAGTCACAAGTATCAAATTGGCCGGAGCCTCTACTAGCAACGGAGAGCATGCAAGAACATAAATAACATATATGATAGATTGATAATCAACTTGACATAGTATTCAATATTCATCGGATCCCAACAAACACAACATGAAGGATTACAAATAGATGATCTTGATCATGATAGGCAGCTCACAAGATCGAACATGATAGCACAATGAGGAGAAGACAACCATCTAGCTACGCTATGGACCCATAGTCCAGGGGTGGACTACTCACACATCGATCCGGAGGCGATCATGGCGATGAAGAGACCTCCGGGGATGATTCCCCTCTCCGGCGAGGTGCCGGAGGCGATCTCCTGAATCCCCCGAGATGGGATTGGCGGCGGCGGCGTCTCTGGAAGGTTTTCCGTATCGTAGCTCTCGGTACTGGGGGGTTTCGCGACGGAGACTATATGTAGGCGGAAGGGCAGGTCAGGGGGCCACACGAGGGCCCCACACAACAGGCCGGCGCGGCCAAGGGCCAGGCCGCGCCGCCCTAGTGTGGCGCCAGCTCGTGGCCCCACTTCGTCTCTCCTCGGACTTACGGAAGCTTCGTGCAAAAATAGGACCCCGGGCGTTGATTTCGTCCAATTCCGAGAATATTTCCTTACTAGGATTTCGAAACCAAAAACAGCAGAAAACGACAGAATCGGCTCTTCGGCATCTCGTCAATAGGTTAGTGCCGGAAAATGCATAATAATGACATATAATGTGTATAAAACATGTGAGTATCATCATAAAAGTAGCATGGAACATAAGAAATTATAGATACGTTTGGGACGTATCAACAATCTTATGCTATTACATGACCAATCTCATCCAATCCCTACCATCCCCTTCAGCCTACAGTGGGGGAATTACTCACACATGGATGGGGGAAACATGGCTGGTTGATGGAGAGGCGTCGGTGGTGATGATGGCGATGATCTCCTCCAATTCCCCGTCCCGGCGGAGTGCCAGAACGGAGTTTCGCGATGGCGGCGGAGTTTTGGATGTCTTCTGGCAATTTCGTCTAACCCCCGTGCGTTTTTAGGTCGAAGCCCTTAAGTAGTCCAGAGGGGGGCACCTGGGGCTGCCCGAGGCATCGCCACCATAGGGCGGCGCGGCCCAGGGGCCCACCGCGCCGCCTTATGGGGTTGGCACCTCGTGGCCCCCCTCCTTCGGTCTTCCGGCTCCGTCCCTCTTCTATGAAAATAGGCCCATTGGAATTAATCCCGGGGATTTTCCTGAAAGTTGAGTTTCTGCACAAAAACGAGACACCAGGGTAGTTCTGCTAAAAACAGCGTTAGTCCGTGTTAGTTGTATCCAAAATACACAAATTAGAGGCAAAACAATAGCAAAAGTGTTCGGAAAAATAGATACGTTTTGGACGTATCAGGCCGCCAGTGAGAAGGAAGCAGACAGAGGGGATGATGGGCCGCCGGGGAGAGATAGGGTCCAGGGTTTGGTTCGATTGGAAGAGGAAAAAGGCCAGGGAAAAGGTTAGAGTTTTTCTTTTCTTTTTCTATTTTCATTTAAACTATTTGAATCCAAAAATCCTTTTCAGTTTTGATTTGAACCAAGGATGAGAGTGAGTATTTAAACTAGCTTTACAAAATATTTAATTCATTTTTAATCAAAACAAAGCACATTTATATTCAAAACTTTATTAGTTGGAAAACTTAGTTATAAAATAAGAACTATGGGAGAGAAAGATTAGGGTTTATTTAAAGGAAAAGATGAGGGAGGGTTTATAAAATAGTTTTATTTAATAAAATCATGGATGGGATGATGCATGATGCATGTTGATGCACAAAAAGAAAAGAACAATAATTCTATAGGGGGTACTACCCGGGGCCGTTACACAGTGGCACCCCGAGACCACAAAGGATCTAACTCCGGGTTTGACACTTTGGTGTCTCATAAAAGGCGGAATAATCTTTAGTGGCAGGCGATGTTCCCGTCGATAGCAAGACATCTATGATGACTTCTTCAATCTCAAGACCCATCGGATCAGTTTCTTGGACTCAGTCTCTCGAAGGTGCACATAGGGATAGAGTGTGCGTGCATGCGTTTATAGGGATGACTATGTACATATTTGTGAGTGTTTGTGTATGTTCTATGTTTCACAAAAATACTTATAGTGCATATCACATTTTGCTAATCAAAGCTCCAACATGCTCAGAATTAGCAATTTATACCCACTAGAATCCAAATATTTATATAAAAATTATCTAAATTAACTTTTAACCGCTCCAAATCAGGAGGTTTTCAGGGCTAGCTAAATTCACTAAATTAGATTAATTAAATTTCACCTTAGAAAATGTTCACTGTGCAATTTGGTAACTCTAAGTATGCTGCACCTGCACTTCGTTTTAACATGTTTTTTCAGCATTACTTGCATAGCTGTCTGTACAAGGGGAGGGCACATAATAGTATGAATTATGAATCTGATGTGACTTGGTACTTTTACACTGATCTTGTAGTAACTTCCATTGAAATGGAATTCATTAGGCCAGCTAGGCCGCTAAAGTTTATTTAAGTGGGTCGGCCCATCGCCTCTCAAAATAAGGTCCAGCCCAGCACAATGGATCGATAGAAATATACATGGAATTGGGGCACGCCTATAGGCTGCTTTCAGTGCGTGCGAGATTAACCGCCGCATGCTCTGTTCCCCGTGCCCGCTTCCTGGTGGCCCGGCCCATTAATTCATTCGCTCACCAAAAATAAATAGAAGCTTTCTCTGGTATGCAACATCATACAAGCAACAATCCAGCGGCTTCAGCTCCGCTTGACCAGTACAGATGCTCGAGTTCGGATCTCCTTCTGCAAAAATTGCACCTTTTTTCGAATTTGAACAAATTCCAATGGAAACTGAGCAAATTTCAAAATAGAACAAAATTTGAATTCAAAATAAATTTCCAAACTGAATAGAATTTCAAAACTGAACAAATTTCAAAATATAACAAAATTTAAATTCTAGCAAATTTCAAAATAGAGCAAAATTTGAATTCGAGCAAATTTCGAAACTAAGAAAATTTCAAAATAGAACAAAATTTTAATTTTAAAAAATGTCGAAACTAAACAAAATTTAAAAACTGAGAAAATTTCAAAACATAACAAAATTTGAATTCAAACAAATTTCAAATCGGAGCAAAATTTCAAAACCGGGCAAATTTCAAAACAGAACAAATTTTGAATTTTAAAAATGTTTAGGTTTTTTAGTAAAAAAAGGAAAGGAAATGAAAAAAAAGAACCAAATAAAATCGAAAAGAACCAACATGACTGGAACCGGAAAAAACCGAAGCAGAACAACGGTAGCTGTTGGCGCAATACTGGGCCGTGGCCCAAGGTATCCGTCATGCGTGTGTACGCTATTAACCATCGCTAATGAGTGATGTATAGGAATCACCATCGAATTGCGAGGCGGCGATTGAAGAAATTTACTAGCATGTGCAGTTTTTTTTAGAAAGGCAGCTTTTCGAGGAAAATTCAATTTAGCTTACGGGTTATAGGAACCCTCGCGTGAAAACATATTTTAAAATGTTAAAATTCTAAAATAAACTGCATGTAGATCTAAGTATTCTATGTCTGTACATAAGCTTTCGGGAAAAAGAAACATTCTGGGTCCTATGTAGAAAAGAAAAAAATGGATGCTCTAGAGTATTCACGTAAAAAATGTTTTTTTTTACATGCCACATAAAATTTTCCTGTTTCCCATAAACTTATGTACAAACATAAAACTTCATCAGCTTGTAGAAGTAAAAGTTTATTTCAGAAATTTTAATGTTTAATTTCATGTTTTATACATTTTTATTAATAAATTTATATGTATCTATGAGCCAAAACACCACTCTATTTTTGGTGGCTTCTTTGTTTCTACACTACTTAAAAAGGAGGAATGTGTTCCTTATTCTGCCATAAAAACGTTTTGGTCACCCCTTCGTCGTCGCTTAACTGGGCCCCGTCGCTCTTCGTTATCCGCACGTATGGGCCTGGCGAACTGGCCCATTTTCATCTGCCTCCACAGCACGAAGCCACGAACAAATTCATCTTCTCTCGCACGGAGATAGGGTTCCGTCGCCGCCGCCCTCGCCCTCGCCTCCGCCCCATCCCACCCCGACCCTACCCTACCGACAAGACCCCACTCCGGTGTTGCTCATCCTCGTCGGTGTCGCGGCACTCCGCTGGTTCTCGCGGCCAGGATTCGTCCATGCGCGGCGCGCTTGCGAATATCGCCGGTGCTGCGGCCGCTGCATCCCTCGCGCTCAGCCCCCCGGCGGACGCGCTCCTCTATGAGCTCAATCACCACACGGGCATTTCCTATTCTTATGATGTGATTTTTGTAACGAGCACGGAGATTGGGCGTGAGTACTTCTCCTGGTTATCCAGTGTTCCTGATTTTTTCCCAGCAAGGTTTCAGGAATCATTGAAAATTTGTGGATGGTAGTAATCAAGGCTAGCAGAAAGCATGTTTGAAGGCCATGTCGCTTCCAATTTTGCATTACCGTTTGCCATATCTGTTTAGTTTCAGCAATGAAGATTTATCCTGCTATAGATTTTGTCTTTATATTCTCTTTCTGGTCACTGGTAGCTGATACAGGTACCAGTTTTCATTCTTCCTTTCTAGCAGCTACAATAGCTTCTATGATTCCTGAACTTTTATTGACTATTCATCATTTTGCTTGGTAGTAGTATTTTCTCCTTAACACTTATTTATTCTTTCAGAGTTAAAACTGTAGATGACATGGACACATGAAAAAGAAACAGCAATACTGCCACACCATCCTCTCCCTCTCCGCCTGTGCCGGGCTGCGACTGCCGCGCCCCCAACGGGCACATAGTTGTCAAGGGACGGTGGCCCGGAGGTTGCCCCGACCTTGTGGCGGCATAGGCCATGGTGGATGCGCGGGGTCTGCACGCCATCCGCTCCACACTCGAGGACCTCGAGGGCCACCTCCACTTCCTTCATGTCGGTACAATCCCCTCCCTCATTTCATCCTCGTCTTTCTCTTTCTTTGAAAATTCGTGGCACACTGTCATAGTCTGATTTTTCTTTGGCATTAGTATGTTTTTTTAATTTCCTGGCAAGCTTACTTCCTTTGTTACATATCAGGCAATATAGCTATTGTGTTTTCTTGCTTTGGCATCAGAGTTATTTGTGGACATTATGCATTTGGGCTTATGCCATTTGGAGTTTTGGTTGATATCTTGGTTTGCTTTCTTCAGGGATGTGAGGTTTCAGAGTTGGAGCCGAGAGTTGGAGCCGAGAGTTGAGCAGTGGTAGCGAGTAACACACTACATTGTTTGGTCCTATTTCATTTTTAAATGTTACTATAGATTGGAAAACCATCCAACTACATGATAGAAATTTGTATTTACCAGGGAGAGACCATTTGTATTTACCAGAAAGTCACAACATATATCCAAGGTGACTATATGCCTTATAATATTTTTGTCCTCTATATAGATACTATTTTCATAATACATACAACATATAAAATAGCAGACGGACCATTTCAATTGTTAAGTTGCATATTTTTGTGCACAGTTGTCTTGGGTGTCACGTGCTCTTCATTTCTAGCGATGCACCCATGGATAGCATCCATCATGCGGGTCTGCGAGGAGTAATCTTCCACAACCACCGCTAAAGGAAAAAACAAGGAGCACAAGCGAACATCAATGAACAACAAAAATTAATACTGGCCAGTTTCCATAGTTCATAATTCTTTGTAAAAAAATATTGCTTTCCTTTCTTCACTATTGAGCTCCGTCATCAGAATTGTATTCTCATCTGCAGGCTCATAATCAAGATCGCAATCCAAGAAGAAAGGTTCTAGTGCGAATGATGATAATGCCAACCCATATAATGCTTATGAAATGAGTCTGGATGGTCAGCGACAGAAGAATGGTTCGACCGCCCTTTCATCAAAGCATAGAAGCAAGAACATATGTTAAAGGAGCATATGTACGTCTATTTTAATGTTGTTAGTCTGTCAATCTAAAATAATAAACCTATGTTTGACAACCAACACTATAGAAGCTCAGTTATAATTTCTGTGGTTACAGACCAAGGAACAATAACAAATCGAAGAACGCTATAGTTAAATTAACATGTAGTTCCAAAAAGGAACCATTATAAAATACATTCAGCGCTAAATAACAAATCGAAGAAGGCATATGGCAAACAAACTTGATGAATCCAACAGACGAATCAGGAATAATAAAACAACCAGCAGCATATTCCAAACCAACACATCCCTGATCAATCCGCAAAAGGACATACATGCAGAGAATCTACATGATAGAAATTGTCCAAGTTTTCTTAGTACTTACAGTTGGTCCATTTTCAAGATGTTCTTCGGCAAATTTATAGGCCTGCTTCACTTCTTTGAAAATACATCCCATCAACTTTCATCAAAGACATTAATTTCATCAAAGACATTAAGTGCAGTGATTTCCATTAGAAAGAACGACTTGCATACATCTATAAAAATAACCAGCACACGAATCTGCAGGAAACATGATAAAACCATATAGCTCAGTGTATGAACTGTGTAAAGGCTGAAAGAAATGTGTAAATGCTGAAGCTCAAACACAACCTACAGTATCAGATTTGAGCATCACAATCTTACTGGACAAAATAAATGTGGGAAAATTAGATTTCCATGTGCTTTACTCTACAACAATATATCTTAAATAAAAATCAGATTAACAAAATTACTAAACAGGAATAGGAAACACAATCGCTCCATGCTTAACTACATCACAGGAATCACCATTGATCGAACCAACCTTAATTAGTACTTTAAGAAATAGAATCCCGCGTCCACTTGATCGATCATGCCATGAGTTTCCTCATTGATGGAATAATCCAAATGCACTGGAAAAAGGGAAGATGTTGATGATCTGTAGGCACGGGAGCAAATTATTTAGTGATCTCTAAGAAGGCGGCACATTACATAAAGCAGACAAGTCTATAATTCTACAGCACTACACAATAAAATACCGAGTACGATTTCCATATAAAAAATGTCTGACGTGCACCCAGTAGGTCAAGGGACCTGCTTTGGCTTGACAGAAATGGCAAAAAGAATGGCTCGGTGGACTTGATTTGGCTCGAGAAAAGTTTTTTTTGTCAGTGGCCAGCCAATAAGTGAACCACACTTCAACTGCACTATGGGAAAGGATATGCACTCTACCATGGAATACATATTGATGTCCGGTCATGTACAGGGTTACCGTTGGTCTAAATCAAATTGACATTAGCAAGTGAGAAAGCATATCTTTCTTCAGTACCTACCTTAATGTAGGAACAGGACATCATACTCGGAAAATGTCCGACAAGCACACTCAGGCTATCAATGTCTAGGCTGTAAATAAGATAAAACTATCATATGTCAGTTATACTTGAATAGAGAACAAATTTCATCATCATTTCTAAGCCATCCAAAAGCTTCTCACGAACATACACGGTAGAATTGCAGAAATAATAAGCATTAGCAAGTTAGTTAGTTCTAGGAGATGTGAGGAGGATTGTTTTGGCTCTTGGTCGCCCCCGCGCGACCAGGGGCAAAACCCTAGAGCTCGTCCCTCCAAGCTCCTCTTCCCCAGCCCCATCTTGGTCGGATGTCTAAAGGTGAAAACCTTGACCCTTGTTGGGTCGAGCAACGGCGTCGCTTCAGTGTCGCTCCCCTTCTTGAAGGTGTTGCTTCTGAGTTCTCGTCATTCGCTTGCATCCTTGTTGCGTGGTTACCTATGGCTGGCGTCCGCACTCATGTAGTTGGTTGGTTGGGACTCCGGTGCTGTTTGCCGGTGATACTCAACGATCTTCTTTTGCTCGAGCCGAAGACACCATGGCAGATGCTTGTTGTAGTCGTGCTCCTATTTGTTTTTGGGTGTCGTTTTTCTCTTTGTGCTTGTATTGTAAACTGGCATCCCTAGTGTCGTGTGTTTGTACTCCTGGCCGGTTGAGGGCCTTGTTAATTCAAAGTCAGGCTCTTAAGCCTTTTATCTAAAAAAAAGGAGATGTGAGAAGTTGTGACCTGCAAGCCAAACAAAGAGTAGAAGGTACCAGCAAAAAGGTACATAAGGCGGCGGGATCAAAGAACTCACAAATAAGAAATTGGGTGTAACTGCTCCATTAAGTTGCAGCGCTCAGTTCAGTATATACCTAGCTTCAGGTGCCAGAAAGATATGGCCGTAGATTCACAATGGTGCAGATATCCGATAACAATTGAGATTTCATACATCAACCTTGGCTCCATCATGATAGTTTATCACCAGTACAGAAGTTTTGGCCGATGTGTAGAAAGGAGTTACAGCAAGTTATTAACCTTCGGAGATTTGCTTCAATTCTTATATCCATAGGACACTGGAAATAATCTTTGATGTGAGAAAATGCCTAAAAGAAAAGCCTGCACAAAATTGCACCAGGTTAACTCTAGTCATATCTCATGTAGGCTATTCTTTCAATTCGAATAACATAAACTTTTTATACATGGAAAAGGGCACCAGGTTCACATGATTTTGACAGATGCACTTCAGCACTTCACTACGTGATATACGAATCCTATATGCACAATATAAAAATATTTATTCTATGCATCAGAATGACCCGTACATGCATGATAAAACTGGATCTTTCCCTGCAGATTTTTGGGTGCAAACCTAGCTAGGTATAGATACATTTACAAATTAAAAGGAATAAGAGATGATTCTACCGAATTACAACTATAACATGAGTTTGCGACATGCATGCAAAGCCCATCTGCTACTCCAACCACCATATGCTACTAATAGTAAGGACTAAGGACGAAGTATTCGCATTCACTCTAGCATTTTTTAGAGTATATCATACTACAAACATAGCTCTTTCAATCCATTGCTTTCCAGAAGGTGTATTTTTGTAATTAGCTAGGTTTTAGAACAAGTACATTTCTGAATTTTTCCATCACACATAGCCAACTATAAATGACATCTTATCTCAACAAGCGTTATGCAATTTGAGGCTGAAAGCTTCTGTCGCGAATGCAACACACTCCGAGTCTATGAAAGTAGAATGCTCTTAGTGTGTAAACCTTGTCGCATACTTAAGCAAGAACATGGGTGCACCTTACAACACAGCAAGACTGTATGACATTGTCATGCTTGAGTCTGAAAAAACCAACACCTGCAAAAGAGAGATTATGTGAGAACAAAATAGGGTCTGAACCTACGCAAGAGAATCTTGGTCAGGTTGTTTGCTAGAGTCGGGCACCTGTAGTCCGAGATAGAACCCTCCTTTCCCAGTTACGGAGCACCGATGTCGATCATGGCCACGAATAGCACGGAGTCGTGGCCAACTTCTGCAGAGCTTCGTTGGCACGATCCGAGCGGCCTATCGTCGTCCTCCACGCAGCTGAGAGGACTGGAGCCCATGCGCTGTGAGAGAAGGACTCCAGGGCGACCCGGCAGCTGCTCTTGCTCGCGATCTGGGAAGGGCGTCGGGCCTCCATGTCACTGAGACGTGATGTGGAAGAAGAACAACCGAGGGGGAGATGGTGACGGCCGGATCCGTGCGGGGGAGGGGGTGGACAGTGGAGAAAAACCTATTTATGAACAAGCAGGTCCTTTCGATACTCTTCCTCCAAGGCATGCATTTCAGCCTCGATGCTGCTCAACATATCAGCAAGATCTATCACCTTCTGATTCATCAGTTTCATTCTTGTTGTTCACATTATGACCTGCCAATGTGAACATTTCAGTCTAAGCGGAAACAACATAACATGTCTATAGAGCAAAATACATTGATGACAAATAAATAAAAAACAAATGGGAGCTCTATCATGCAACTCATAGCCTCAACACATTGCAGAAAACACAGTTAACAAAATAGTCACAGAAGAACAAAGACCGCAGTAACTTGTATTTCCAAAAGCAATTTAGATCATAAGTATATATACAACACTGAATCGAACATTCTGAAGCTTCTTTTATATTCAATCACAAGTTTATACTATTATGGAGAAATATAATTAAATAACATTTTATCAGCCTTCGCCTTATTATATGCCATCTTAGTCTTTCACGGCACAAGCACAAATAAACACACCGGATTGACCCGACTAAAAATAATAGGAGTAGCAAGCTTTTCGGTACAGAAAATATTAATGCACAACATAGAAATACAATATCCACAGTCCATTTTCAATAAACGGACATGTCAAAGCAGTGAAACAGAAATAGAACGGATGCTACAAATTTACAGGGATTCAGGAAACAAAGTCGCATTGCTTACAATCTGTTCCCTTGCCTTGATTACCGTCTGTTGCCTTTCCTTGCTCACCATCTGCTGACACTTCAGAGCACTTCCTTGCTAATTCTACAGAAGCCATCTGTTGAAATTGCCTGCAAAGGAGGTATGTAGTTTATCACAAGATATTTAGCTAAATATAAATTTCCAACATACGTTTCAGCTAGCGTGTAAAGCAAATAGTACCAAATGGACATAAACACAGAAAAGCAGAAGGATGATTCTGTAAGACCCGTCTGAAGAATTAAAAATAACTAAGCAGTGTTCCTCCACGTGAGTTGTTTGCCATCTTTATATTAAAGGATCTTAATAATGCCTTCAGACTACAACAAATATTTGAATTATGAGAAACAATGCTCCAGAGTCCAGACTTCATATATCAAAGTAATTCTGAGGATCCACACAAAATGAAGCAATGAGCTAAACCGTTCCCGCACAGTTTTACAAAGTTTAACATAAAACAAACTATAGGAAAAGGCAGGCGCCAAAACAAAGTTCACAACTACACAGCTACTTACTCCATCACCAACGCACAGTCCAATAACCACAGAACAAACTTTTCAGGATCACCACCAAAGCGTGATAACCAAATTAGTTTGTTAGTCCGCCAACAGCTGACGCCCAGCCATGACAACGTGAGCAAGCCTAATTGTTCAATTGTAATTTGAGCGCTAGCCAATGACCATGGTTTTTTACAGTACCAAAGCAAACAACAGATGCAGCACCAGCCGCAGCTGATTGCATTTGCAAGAAGCGACATGGAGTTGTCACAGGAAAACAAAAAACACATACCTTATCCTTGCATTCATTTCAAGCATCTGGCTGATGAACTCGTCTCTGAAACAACCAAGCGCAGGCGCATGAAAATTTTAGTCGGTACCAGAAACATCATCCTACTGGAGCACAACAGAAACAACCAATAAAGATAGTTCATCCTGCTCACCTCTCACTGTCTTCCTTGCTCTGTAGAGACATTACATCAAGCACCCAAAGCGCAACCCCGCCAATGCAAATCATACACACACCGCGTCATGTTAAGCTCCTCCAGCTCGGAGCCCACATTCGTTATCTCCTCCTGGAGATGCGAGATCGTCGCCTAAACGTACATCGAACCAAAATCAGGCGAACTGGGCACTAAGAAACGGAGATGCAATTCGCCGATTCGGGGTGAGGGAGGAAGATGTGGAAAGACCTCGAGCGCCTGGATGGTAGCGGCGGCGCGTTATCCCCGTCGACCCCCAGCCACGCCATGCTTCTCCCGCGACCTCGACATCGGGCTGCCGGACCGGTCCTCTTCCGCGCCTCCTTTCCAGGGCCGGACCCGCGCGCCAGTTCCGCCCCGAGCTCCGTCCTCCTTGAGCTAGCGCGGAGGAGCTCCTCAATGCCGATTCATCGCCCATGCCTCCGCCCGGCCGCGCCGGGCTTGGGCGGCTCTCTCCTCCACGCATCGGCTGCTCGCGCCCGCCGACGCCCACGCGCCATGGACGCCGCAGGACGCAGCGCCCGTCATGTAGCTCCTGCTCCTGCGAGCTCCCCATGGACGCCGCAAGCTCTCCACCCCCGCTCCTGCTCCGCCGCCCACACGCCGCCCTACTCTTCTGTTTCTATCACGGGGGGAGGATGACGAGCTCAGGGGCGAGGGGCGAGGGTTTCGGGTGCTGGTTTTAGGTTCCATCACGAGTTAACGATCTGGTAGTTGGGCTTCAGCCCAGTTAAGCCATACGGAACGACGAAGCGAACGACCAAATCTTGACGTATTGATATCTTAGCAGAATAAGGAACAGGTTCATTCTTTTTAAGTAGTGTAGAGTGTAGATAACTTCACCCAGATACTAGCTTATAGTAGGAAACTGCTGGGCGTCCCCCGGGGATCTGATTCCCCAGCCCCCGGGTCCCCAGCCGTCGGATCAACCATTTTGACGGTTAGATTTGCATGTAGCAAAAAAATATCTCCGGCAGCAAAAAATCACCCCCGGCAGCAAATGACTGAAGCAAAAAACGGTTCGTTCAGAAAAGAAAATAAAAAGGCTGGGCTCGCCGGAGACCTCACCGGAGACCACGTAGCAAACATATTACGCAGATGTAGCAAAACCGTAAATAAATTGTAGCAAATTTTTTTATTCATATGCTGCAAATCCTCTAAGACATCAACGGAGACATCGCCTGAAGCCGGCAACAACGCCGTCCGAGGTTGCAGCAACTCCGTCCGTCCAGGACAGCAACGCCACAAGCTGCTAGTAGCAACGCCCCATGCCTATGGTAGCAAAAATCCACCCTCCGCCGGTAGCAATGTCGGACACCTTAAATAGCAAAACCGACCTCCGCAGGTAGCAACGCCGCAGGCCTAAGGCAGCAAAACTCCTAACGAAACCGAGGAGCGCGAGATGGAGGCAGCGCTGGTAGCATCGGCGGCGACCGTCTGCACCGTCCACCATCCTTTTCGATCGGGAGCGAGGATTTAGATGCCCATCTGCACCGTCGCCGTCGCCGGGAAAATGACTCTCAGCGGCGGCGGCCCCACGATAGTCAGCAGCGTCGTCCTCGGCGGCGACGCGGGCGGAGAACAGACCACCACCGGCGGCTTGGAGCGCCGCGATGGCGGCGGCGCGGAGGCCAGCCATGAGCACACGGGGAAGGGCGGCGGCGCGGAGGCCAGCCATGAGCCCACGGGGAAGGGCGGCGGCGCGGAGGCCAGCCATGATCCCACGGGGAAGGGCGGCAGCGCGGAAGCCGGCCATGAGTCCACGGGGAAGGGCGGCGGCGCGGAAGCCGGCCATGAGCACTTGGCGGCGCGGTTGGTTGCGGCAGCGACCTCCATGGCAACTCCCCGTGCGAGAAGAAAAGGAAAGAATAAATGCGATGGGCCCCACCATGTGCGCTCGTTTTTTGCCGTATGTGGGGACGCGTGGCGCGCGGAGGAGCCGGGGGACGCGAGAGCGCGATCCCCCGGGGGAACAGGATCATTTTCCTTATTTATATTTTCCACTGAAAAGGGACCATTTCAATCATTTCCTCATTTTCCCACATAACTTAGACAACCATTATTTTTAGCGGTATACTTATTGAATTATACTAGCAGCACTGAACTTAAGAATGAAATAACTAGATGTGTCGTTACTTTCTATGCATATGATACTGAATTATACCTTATTATCAAATAATACTTTTTAAAAAGTAGAATTTAATTTTTCTCTTTTGTAGCACAAAGAAATTGAGGGATCGTGGCAACGCACGGACATTAAACTACCTGTTACTGAAAAATTAGTATCCGCACCACCGCTGGACGGAGTTTTTTTTTACCCCAGCCATTATTGAAGATTTTCTAAGCTCCTTTTATATGTTTGACGTAGAAGGCTACAATCTAGGGTTGTCTTCAGATATTTATAAATATGAAAGTATTGTTTGGACTAATCAGAGAAGTATTCTTTCAGTTATATTTGTGTTTGCATCACCTATATTTTGTGAGACAATAATACATTCAAAAGAAGAGGTTGTTGAGTTGACAGTTATGACGGCTTGGAATACAGTTGTGGGACTTACCGCGGAAGAGTAACAAAAAGGTCTAGAACTTGGAATCATGCAAATGCGCAATAATGTTATCTTATTATTGTGTTCGGTGTTATCATTTCGTATTACATGATATCTCTAATTTATTTCGAGTTCTCATAGTGAGTCGTGAATTATATATGTATACTGAGAAATAAAATTTTGAGCGTCCGTGGCAACGCACGGGCATCTGTACTAATCGTAGTAAAAGTACTAGAGTGGGCGGATGGCTATCGCACGTGACAGGCAAAAGGATTTTCGAAGCTAGCATCTTTGACAAATCGCCGTCTAGTTAAAAGGTACATCTATGTCTGGATAGTGATTTGATGCACATGGCTACCAGTGATCTCATTTTAAAAAAAATTAAAAATTATATTTTTAAGTTTTAAAAAGTTCTAAAAAAATCTCATATAGTCAATGATGTATCCCACAAACGTGTAAGATATTGATTTCAAAATACTCTATATTATGAGCTACACAAAAGTGTTAAAAGTGTAGATCTGAGTAGTCATTTTCAAATACCCAAAAGACATCAGATTTTATCATTTTTGTCTATCATTAAATAAAAAGAATTTCGGTGAGATTTTGCATGATTGTAAGATATACCACTGACAATCTCCACAATCAATTTTAGATTTTTTGATAACTTATAACTTTTTTTTGTTAATTTTGTTAAGATGGCGAGATCACTGGAGCACTTCCCGCATCTCTGGCTTTCCGTAGCAAAATCAAACCTCTCACGAAGCCTCAGATGAGCAAGTACAAAGCAAAGTAATAGCTAAGAGCATCTACACTCGTGCATCTACACGGCGTCTGAGCCAATTTGCCAGTTATATGGGAGCCGTGGCGATTAGTTTTTTTTTTATGGGAGAGGCGATTTACCCAGCCGACCCTCCTATAAATGTCCTCCAAATTCGAAAAAGGTGCAACTAAAGGAAACGTGGCATATATATGGCACGAACACGACACGGCCCATACAAACTCATAGAAACAACAATAAGAAGAAATAATAAAAGAAACTAATTAAGCCCGAGGCAGCGGTAGAACACGTTGTAGTCGCCATCGTCGGACCCATCGTCCTTGGGCTCGTCCTTCGGCGGCGGCTGGTTGCTGCAAGCCTTGCCGGGTCGCTGCCACACCGGGGGGGTAGGGAGAGGGGGAGTCATCAAGCTCGACGGCGATCCCAAGCCGCCTCCTTCGCCTCGGAGCGAGACCACGTTGTTGTGAAGTCATCGGTGGTCGACGCCAGCATGGCCGCTCGCTGCCCTGGGAACTCCTCCGGACCTTCTGTCGCCGTGAAGCGGAGCTGGCTCGCCTGGTACTTCGGCAACGACGTCCACACCTCGCCTTCGGCTTCTTCAGCCGCGAGGAGCCGCCGTCATCGTCCTCCCACTTCGATCACCTCATCCATGTCGGCAGCATCGGCGGCGGAGCGGCCTTGCCGATGTAGAGGCCACCACTCCTCGATGTCCTCAACACGCTCGCGGAGGTGGCCTTGACGACAACCTTGAGGACGATGATGACAACATGAAGGCCATATTATGCGGCGCCCACCTACGCGTCGGTGTGGGGTACTCCAGTCGCGGCTCATTTCCATTCACGACCCGCGCGAGTGAAAGAACATTTCATGATTTCTAGGGGTTTGTGTGTTTGACAACAACACTGGTGATAATTTAACATGTTGCTATGTGTGGCAGATGAAGTAAGTGGTCACCTCTATTGAAATCGATTTCCCAAAAAGGAAGAAAAGAAATGTGCTGAAACTGCTCCAGAATGGCACTGCCGGGGTCGCTGCCACAACGGGGGGTGGGGGAGGGGGAGTCGTCAAGCTCGTCGATGATCCCGAGACGCCTCCTTCGCCTCGGAGTGCGACCATGCCGCTGAGAAGTCATCGGTGGCCGACGCCAGCATGGCCGCTCGCTGCCCTGGGAACTACCCCGGGTCTTCTGTCGTCGAGAAGCAGAGCTGGCTCGGCAACGCCATCCACACCTCGCCTTTGGCTTCTTTAGCCGCAAGGAGCCGCCGACATTGTCCTCCCACTTCGGCCACCTCATCCATGTCGGCAGCAACGGCGGCGGAGCAGCCTTGCCGATGTAGAGGCCACCACTCCTCGATGTCCTCAACGCGCTCACGGAGGTGGCCTTGACGACAACCTTGAGGAAGATGAGGACAACACGAAGGCCATATTACGCGGCGCCCACCTCCGCGTCGGTGCGGGGTATGTGGTGACCCTGCATACCACTGCATGTTGTAGTATGCCAGTCGTTGATATAACATTCATGAAGTACCATTCCGCAAATATTACATCCCTCAGAGTAGTACAACAGAACATAGCAGGGTCCATAACTCATTCACTTATTATTACAAGCATCAAACATATATTGTCTTGGAGCTCCTCTTGGGTCCTCAGAGGGATACTCCTGGGTTCGAGGTGAATCCAACTTAGCTTACAATATAAGAGTCTCATTAAACTATACATTTATTGCCTCTAGCAGCTAAATACTAAGAGTTCGGGCTGCTCGGTTACTACTACTACTGGATGTCTCTAGGCTTGATCTCCTCCGGAAGCCTCTCCGGATCCGTAGACGATGAGGTAGTCTACACCTTCTATACCTCCAGAGAGGTCTGGTTCTTCATAGCCGATGATCTCGGCTCCTTCATTGTTGTCGTAGTCCTCCTCCGCACGATTCGGGCAATCTAAGCATGGGATTTAAGAGTGGTATGAGTACGAGCGTACTCAACAAGTTCATTATAGATAAGAGGTGTTTAATGCACTAGCTACGATATTAGACCAGAAAGTCTAATACCAATGCAAGTTTTGGTAAACATTTCTTCAAGAGATTGCTTTTATTCAAAAGAGCTATGTCCGTCAGCCTTCACCGGTTTACTAGAACTTCATGGAGTTCCTTTCCGGCCGCGTTCGCAGTTCCATATCCCGGAACAGGGAGTGACAGGTCACAGTTCTTTACACTCGCAGAGGTGTGTTGCTTTACCCATAAGAGATCTTAACCTTGGTGCCAACCGGGCAGCTTTCCCGTCCACACTTCCTTCGGTGTGAGGCCCGGTATAAGGTCTAGCCAATCATGTTCCTCCGCTACCTCGAACACCCACCCTTTGTTGCATGCCCCGACCCTGGGTCCATGCCGGTCCCATTATTCCCGTAGATTTCAAGGTGGACCCCGACCACGACGACAGATGCTCGGGCTCTACCATACACTCCTACGCCGGTAGCCGCAACCCATCATAGACCGCAATACCGTGGGGACTTAGGACTCCCCAGCCTCACCGCTTGCTCCTTCGGGCGACAAGTGTACTACGGACAATGCCGTGGGGACTTAGGACTCCCCAGCCTCACCGCTTGCCCCCTTGGATTACAAGTGTACTACGGTAAAGCGCATCCGTTGATGAACGGGAGGTGGAAACACTTTTGACTACTCCGTCCCACTCCGGATCTTATGGTTAACACGGGTATTACGGCACAAGAATCATCGGACGACATTTGTTGTTAATCCTAGATGGATATAAACCCTTGCAATGGAACCTCCACCATATCAACACAATCCATGGTTCCATTGCCAACCACATAGTCATATTCATAGTTATGAAAATAGTGGTTTTGGTTTTTATGCAATAGTGGTAATTATAGTACTTTGCAAGTAATTTGATAAAGATACTCAAATGACATGAGCAAGCGATGAACTTGCTCGAACACCGCAAAGTTTTGCGGTTGGATGGTGTGGACTGACCCTTGTCCTCTCGGTTCTGAAAAATAGCATCATTGTCCGATAAGGGCAATGGTTAAAGAAGCAATTATGCATGTTTCCAGTTTTAGGGTTTGTTCCCCCCTTCCGATGTCGTTATTATTTCATGTAGGAAGTTATTACTAAGAATAATTTGGGGATACTTGATTTAAAGTAATATACAACCTTGAAATGTTGTCAAGGTGTTTTTAAAGTCCAAAAGAATTTATGGACTTATTTTCATTATTGAAAATAATTTATGTGATTTAAATGATTATTTTAATCATCAAATTTGAACTTATTCTTGTTTATCTTCAAAGATTCTATTTCATATTTTATTATGCTAGAGTTTTTTATACTGAGTGGTTTTCATATTTTTAATTATTTTTTTAGAGCTAGGAAACATTTATTGTGCATTTTCAAAGTTTCTGCATTTATAAAGAATTGTGAAATGGCAAAAATGCCCCTGGGCCCACCTGTCGGTGTAACCCAGTGGGGTTAGGTCGACCGACCCACCTGGTCCGGCTCGACCAGCCTCACTCCTCTCTCTCTCTCACGCGCGTGTCCGAACCCTAACCCTAATCCCCTCTCTGGCGATTCGCGTCGCCCCCGCCGTCGCCGCTCGATTCCGGCGAATTCCGCCGGACTTGGCCCCCGCCATGGTGCGCAATCGACGCGCCCCACGACGACGGTCATCCTCATCCGCGTTGATCTGGAGTAGTTGCTGCTCCAGCTCGTCTTCGATCTCCTCCGAGGCGGCTAGGGTTACGGGATCGTGGCGATCCCGCTGCTTCCTGGGCTCCAGGCGCGATGGCGCCGCCGTGGGCCTCGCCGCGGTGGTGTGGGGTGCTGCGGCGCTTGTCGGAGCATGGCCTGGCCTGGCCAGGTGCTACCGAGCACTCGGCGCGCGCCGCCGTGGCCGCCATGGCCGCATCTGCTCGTCTGCTTGCCCCCGGGTATGTGCGCCACCTCCTGCTCTCTCTCCTTTGCCTGTTCTACTCCTTCTCCTCCTCTTCTTTTTCTAGCTTGGTCACTGGCCTGCCTTTCCTCATAGAGGTACGGCCATGCCGTGATGCTGCTGCTAATCTGCTTGTGCTGTTGTGCTAGCCGTTGTGCTAGCCCTACTGCTATGCATGCATTCGTTGCTCTGTCGTTCGTTGTCATGGTTCCTAGCTGCTGGTTTGAGCTGCTCTTCCCTATAACTTGATGGTATATCTCATGAGCTCTTGCTCATGAGCATACTGTGATGCTTTGCTTAATCTTATTGGCTCCTGCTGTTGCTATGTGTAGCCTATCTCTCCTGTGAGTGCATTAACTGGTCCCTGGCTTATTGACTGTGTGTGATTCTTGCAAATTTGCAAGTGCCAGTGCTGTTTGTGTGATGATTAAAGTGTTCTGGCTCATGGTAGGCTCTGCTTTGCTTAATTGTTGTCCATATGCATCAATTCCTTGCTGATGTGCTTATGGGTACAATCATAAAATGGTTTATCTGGCTATCTGTGATTCAATTGTTCATGTCCTATGGCCAGTTCAATTATCTGATTCATGTGTTGATGCTAGAAGTAATTCTAGCAGCCTTTAGCATGCTGTAGCAAGCCCTGGTGATCAAGTGATCATCAGCTGTTGATTTATTGCTTGCTGAACTATCTACCTGTGACTGTCTGGTGCTTGCCCTGGTGATTGTGTATCACCATGCTTTGTGCTGGTGCAGGCTTAAGCATCAGCTGATGCTTGCAATGATCCATTGGATCAACTGCAAGACTCTGGTGCTTTGATTACTTGTGTAGTTCATTTATCTGTATTAGCTTGCTTTATTAGATGGATAAATGATGTGAACTGCTTGCAGTGATGATCATTTCAATGAATTTGTTAGGGCTAGATGGATGCCAACCACTGGTTGGGTACCCTAGCCCACTACTGAACCCTACTGGTGATGATGTGGTGGCTTAAGATGTTGGTTATGGGTTGAGGTGGCCCTGGCAGCTCTTTGATGCTGTCATGGGTTGCTCCCCCTCTCTGTGCCTTGTTGTGGCTTTGTGGATGCATCACTGGGCAATCCTTGTTGGATTTCCAGTGCTCTTTGCTGTTGACAAACTAGAATAGGCACAAGTTGCCTATATGTCTGATGGTTAGCAAACCATGTAGTGCTAGGTGAGTTGGGTAGGCTAGATGTGAATCTTTCCCTTGCTGGATTCTTTGGTTTACCTCAGTGTTAACACAATGGGTTTGACCATTTCTTCCCCGGGATGATTTCTTCTGGCTTAATTCCCTTTTTGCCAGCATCAAATGGTTTGATCACCAAATGATGATGCACACAGGGTAATCACACCCTCTGGCTTGTGTATATGTTATGCACATGCTTATTTATGAGCAAAACAGATGTTTGCCCATGATTTCTTGTTTATACCTCACTCCAGCTCCTAGATTGGGTGTTGGTGTAGAGGGTTTGCTTCTGGATGGATTGATGTGCTTGCCCTGCTCCTCCTAGCAAGCCTGTGGTGCTGGATTCAGTTCTGTGGTTGTGAAGATTTGTTGAACAGCAGTGGCTGTTCAACCTGTTCTTGTGTTCTTGTGTTCTTGTGTTCTTGTGACTTACCCAGTTGCTGTCTGCCGATGAACTGCTGAATCTGGCGGTGGAAAAGGTTTTATATGAGCCTGGTGTTGATCTACTGATCGACAGCAAGGCCTGGCCTCTCTTGGTGACACACAGAGCTGTGTGTGTGTGTTGTGCTGCATGCACAGTGCCTTGTGAGCTACTAGGCTGTGTGTGTGTACCAGTACTTGGTATCTGGCTTGATCCTTGGCTGTGAGATGATCAGCTCGGCAGAGCTGATCCATATCTGCTCAAGTTCTATTTTCTTCTAACCTGCCAAGTGGCAATGCCACTTGGCATAATTCTTTGCTTTGTTGTGCTTGTGTGCAGGGTATGAGTGAGTTGATCAAGATGATCCAGAAGATGATCAAGTCCAAGATCAAATGAAGATGTTCTTGTAGTATTTAGGATATTTAGATAACTTGTAATTTTCCTTTTACTTTTTCTATTTCTTCAATTCTTGTAATGTGTTGTAATTTAATAATTCAATTCGAATATTGTAAAGACAATGTATTATGTGTGTGCTTATCAATAAAGCTCAAGTTTTCCTTAATGAGCTTAATGTAATTGTTGTATTACTTATATTCTTGCTTAATGATAATTGTTTGATAAATTATCTCAATTTTGAATTATTTGATAATCATTTGATGTTTGAATTTGAAATTCAAATTCAAATTTGGTTTGAATTCATTCAAACACTTCACTAGTAATTCAATCATGCAACTTAAGATTTCAATGTAATATCACTTCTCTCTTCTCAAAACCCTAACTTAGATAAGTAAGAACAAGTTCATCGCACTCTCGAACCCTAACCCTGTAAGGTGTCGAGAGAGAAACATGTCCCCCTTCAATGCAGTTTTGTTTTAAAAGCGCGAAATTTCCCCGTAAATTACAATGCGATGCACATCCCTTTCTAAAATCTACCCCTCGATCGCCTCTAAACCTGGGACATTACAGCCTTTCCCCCTTAAAGAAAACTTCGTCCCAAAGTTGTGGTTGTAATACCTGAACAGTTCGGGGTATGTTTTCCTCAGGTCTTCTTCCTTTTCCCAGGTGGCTTCCCTCTCGGGATGATGCTTCCATTGTATCTTGCAGTATTTGATAGCTTTATTTCTGAGTTGTTTCCAGCTTTCCTCGAGAATCTTGGCTGGTTTCTCGATGTAAGTCAAATCTGGTTGTAACTCGAGCTCAGCATGTGATATTGGCTCATCTGGGGTCTTTAAGCATTTCCTGAGTTGTGACACATGGAATGCATTGTGAACTTGTGCTAGCCTTCCCGGTAGATCCAATTCAAAGGCTAATCCTCGGTTCTGACTCAGTATCTTGAAAGGTCTGATGTATCTAGGGCTGAGTTTTCCTTTTACTCCAAACCTCTGGAGTCCTTTCATCGGGCTCACTTTGAGATATACCCTTGTGGCTCCCATGTTCTTCTCTTCTGATCTGCGTACCTCTTTTGTCGGCTCTGGGCTATCTTCAGTCTATCTCTTATGATGTCAATGATGTGTTGCTTCTCCTTGACATAATCAGGGTTGAACTCCTTGCTTGCTCCGGTTTCATACCAACATATCGGTGATCTACACTTCCTTCCATACAGAGCTTCAAATGGTGCCATCTTGATGCTGCTTTGATAGCTATTATTGTATGAAAACTCTGTTAGTGGCAAGTGCTCCTCCCATGATCCTCCGAAGTCTAGGGCACAAGCCCTAAGCATATCTTCTAAAATCTGGTAAGTTCTCTCCGTTTGTCCACCTGTCTGAGGATGATAGGCGGTACTATAATCCAACTTGGATCCTAAAGCTTCGTGTAGTTGCTTCCAGAATGCTGACGTGAATACGGATCCTCGATCCGACACGATCTTCTTGGGCACTCCATGCTTACTCACGATCTCTTTGATGTAAAGATCAATGAGTTTCTCTCCTTTATCTTGCTGGTTTACTGCTAAAAAAATGTGCACTTTTCGTCAACCGGTCCACGATTACCCATATCATGTCCTTCTTTTTATTTGTCATGGGTAGTCCGGTGATGAAGTCCATTCCTATCTCTTCCCATTTCCATTCTGGAATAGGTAAAGGTTGTAACTTCCCTGCCGGACTCTGGTGTTCCGCCTTCACTCTTTGGCAGGTATGGCATTCCGCCACATATTGTGCTATCTCTCTCTTCATATTGTTCCACCAGAATAGCTCCTTTAGATCCATGTACATCTTCGTACTTCCCGGATGAATGGAGTATGGTGTTTGATGGGCTTCCCGGAGTATTACTTCCTTGATTTCAGCAATATCCGGAACACATATTCTTTTCTGGAACCATAATGATCCCGATTCTCCTCGATTAAATTCTGATGGTCTTCCTTCATCTATCCTTCTCATCTCCTCCACGATGAATGGATCATCCAGCTGACCCATCATTATCTCATTCTTCAGGTTAACATTCAACTCATCGGCTATTTGCAAAGCCGATAGTCCCTCATGAGCTTCCTTCTCCCAGAGTTGTATTTGGGCTTGACTTATTTCCTTCCTCAACTCCGGTGATATTTCTTGTTCCACTCCTCCGGTGCTCTTCCTACTCAAGGCATCTGCTACAACATTGGCCTTTCCTGGGGTGTAATTGATGGTCAAATCATAATCCTTGATTAATTCTAGCCATCTTTTCTGCCTCATGTTGAGTTCCTTTTGAGTGAAGAAATATTTGAGGCTTTTATGATCCGTATAGAGCTCACACTTAGCTCCATAGAGAAAATGTCTCCATGTTTTGAGTGCAAATACAACTGCTGCTAGCTCTAAATCATGTGTTGGATAGTTCACTTCATGAGGTCTGAGTTGCCTCGATCCATATGATATTACCTTCCGATCTTGCATGAGTACACAACCCAATCCATGCTTGGATGCGTCACAATACACGGTGTAATCCTTGCCAACTTCAGGAACTGCTAACACCGGTGCTGTGGTGAGTTTCTCTTTTAGAGTCTGAAAACTCTTCTCACACTCATCTGACCACACGAATGGTGTGTTCTTCCTTAACAACTTCGTCATTGGTCCTGCTATTTTGGAGAATCCTTCAATGAACCTCCGGTAATATCCTGCCATTCCTAGGAATCCTCGGATCTCCTTGACAGTCTTGGGTGCTTCCCATTCTAGAACTGCTGCTACCTTGCTCGGGTTAACAGCTATTCCATCTTTACTAATGACATGACCAAGAAATTCCACTTGATCTAGCCAGAATTCACACTTGCTGAATTTGGCATAGAGTTGATGTTCTCTTAGTGTTTGCAACACTATCTTCAGATGTTCAACATGTTCAGTTTTATCTTTGGAATAGATCAAGATATCATCGATGAATACGATGACAAACTTGTCTAGATATGGCATGAAGATCTTATTCATGAGATTCATGAATATTGCTGGGGAATTGGTCAATCCAAAAGGTACTACAAGGTATTCATGGTGTCCATACCTTGAGACAAAGGCAGTTTTCGGAACGTCTTCCTTCTTGATCTTTATCTGGTGATAACCAGATCTTAGATCAATCTTGGAAAAGACTCCCGCGCCTCTAACTTGATCAAATAGATCTTGTATTCTTGGAAGTGGATACTTGTTCTTGATTGTGACATTGTTCAGATTCCTGTAATCTCCGCACATCCTTCTTCCTCCATCCCTTTTATCCACGAAGATCACAGGTGATCCCCATGGTGAAACACTTTCTTGAATAAATCCTTTCTGTTCCAAATCATCCAGTTGCTCCTTAAGTTATTTCAACTCCTTGGGCCCCATCTTGTATGGTGCCTTAGCAATCGGTGCTGTTCCTGGAATTAGGTCGATAGTGAATTCTATATCCCTATCTGGTGGCATACCAGGTAATTCCGCAGGAAACACATCATGGAATTCATTCACTACAGGTATATCCTCTAACTTCACCTCCTTCATGCTGTTCAGCTGTAGCTCAACTTCGATCTGGGTATGTTTGTCTCCTTGGTAAATCATTCTACTTCCATCGGGGCTTTTCAAAGACACCGTCTTGTTCACACAGTCGATCAATGCTCCATTAGCTTCCAACCAGTTCATACCAAGAATGACATCAATGTCCTTCATCGGTAAGATGAACAGGTCCGCGTCAAACGCGCACTTATTGATCATGATGACTTGTTTTTGTTTGGTATGGGTTACTACTATCGTTCCCCCCGCAGAAAGTATGGTTATGGGTGTATCTAACTTAGTGCGACTAATCCCATGTTTGATGATGAATTGTTGAGAAATGAATGATGTAGTTGCACCAGTATCAAAAAGTACTTTGCCAGGATGAGTGAGTATCTGGAGCGTACCTATCACCGCCTGATCGGAGTTGACCACCTCCTCCAGACTGGTGCAGTTCAGCTTGCCGAAGGGCTTCTTATTCTTCCAGTTCCCTCCGGTGTTTCCTCCTCGACTTCCTCCTCCTCCAGATTGACCTCCTCCAGTGTTTCTCTTGGGGCAGTCCTTCAGCATGTGCCCCTCCTGGCGACAACCAAAGCATATAATCCTTGGTTTCTTGCAATCCTTGGCGAAATGCCCGGTGAGTCCACAGCTTCTGCAAACTACTGGATTAGCAGTCTGAAACGCTTGGTTCCTCCTACTATCGTAGTAGTTTCTGTTGTTGTTTTTGTATCTTGGCTTGAAACTCAAGCTGGTATTGGGCTTGTTGCTAACAAACCTCTGATACGTCCAAAACATATCTACTTTCCCGAACACTTTTGCTATTGTTTGGCCTCTAATTTGTGTATTTTGGATGCAACTAACACGGACTAACGCTGTTTTCAGCAGAACTGCTCTGGTGTCTCGTTTTTGTGCAGAAATCCAACTTTCGGGAAAAACCTCGGAATTTATGCAGAAGGCCCTATTTTCCCGAGGAAACTAACGGAGCCGGAAGGGCAATTGAAGTGGAGGCCCGAGGGCCCCACACCACCCGGCGGCGCGGCCCGGGGGGGCCCGCGCGGCCGGTGGTGTGGCCCCCTCGGCCGGCCTCCGACGCCCTCCTTCGGACTACTTATTCGCCTCGACCTAAAAACGCCCGGAGAGAAGTCGAAGTCGCCGAAACCCTCCCGAACGCCGCCACATCGCGAAACTCCGTCGCGGGAGCCGAAGTCTCCGTTCCGGCACTCCGCGGGACGGGGAATTGGAGGAGATCATCACCGCCATCACCGCCAACGCCTCTCCATCAACCAGCAATGTTTCCCCCATCCATGTGTGAGTAATTCCCCCGCTGTAGGCTGAAGGGGATGGTAGGGATTGGATGAGATTGGTCATGTAATAGCATAAGATTGTTAGGGCATAGTGCCTAGTGTCCGTAGATGGTACTTTTATGATATTGTTGCAACTTGTTATGCTTAATGCTTGTCACTAGGGCCCGAGTGCCATGATCTCAGATCTGAACATGTTATTGATTCATGAAGATATTCGTTGTTTATGATCTTACCTGCAAGTTGTATACACATGTCGCTGTCCGGAACCAATGGCCCCGAAGTGACGGAAATCGGGACAACCGGAGGGAATGGCAGTGATGTGAGGATCACATGTGTTCACGGAGTGTTAATGCTTTGCTCCGGTACTCTATTAAAAGGAGTACCTTAATATCCAGATAGTTTCCCTTGAGGCCCGGCTGCCACCGGCTGGTAGGACAAAAGATGTTGTGCAAGTTTCTCATTGCGAGCACGTACGACTATAATTGGAACACATGCCTATTGATTGATTAGTACTTGGACACCGTTTTATTATTATCTCGCAAATGCCCTGCTATGATTGTTACATGAGTTTCTCTCATCCATGCAACGCCCGTTAATCCGTCCCCGTGCCTACAGTATTTTAATCCTGCTGTTTACTATAATCACTACTGCTGTCTTTGTTACTCTGCTGCCGTTATTTCACTACTGCTACTGCTATAAAACTGTTACTACTGATAAACTCTTGCGAGCAAGTCTGTTTCCAGGTGCAACTGAATTGACAACTCCGTTGTTAAGGCTTCCAAGTATTCTTTGTCTCCCCTTGTGTCGAATCAATAAATTGGGTAATACTTCCCTCGAAGACTGTTGCGATCCCCTATACTTGTGGGTCATCAAGACTATTTTCTGGCGCCGTTGCCGGGGAGCATAGTTTTATTTGGAAGTTCACTTGGATTAATATTGTTCGCTGCAAATTCTCCATCATGGGTAAACCTCGCGATACTAAGATCGCCATATTACCATCCACTACAAGAAAAAGTACAATTCTGAGTACCTCCGCTACACTTGATTCACCATCTGTGATTGATAAACTTGTTTCACCGCCACATGCTTCGCATGCGGGTACATCTGCTGAATCTGAACACTCTCATAATACTGATAATATTTCTGCTGTGCTTGATGATAGTGGTTCGTTGGGAACTTTTCTAGATGCTTCCATTGCTAGGTCTAGACAAACTGAAAATGCTGAAATTCCTGATGCTACTACACCTGTTAATTCACCTGAACTTGAATACTCTAGTGATGATCTTGATGAAGATTATGTGGAACTTGATGATGATTTTATTGAAAAATGCAATGCTACTACTGATGCAAGAAAAATTAAAAAGTTGCTTGCGGAACATACTGTTAGATATAAACTGTCTCTCGATCCTAAATTTGCCACATCTCCTATAAACATTAGGGATAAAGATTATGATTTTTCTCTTGATCTATCTCATATAGCTATTGTTGAGAAAACACCTTTTTGTGGTACTGAAAAAGAAAGTGTTGTTGAACACATGACTGAGTTATCTACTTTGAGTAGCTTGTTTTCTGATGATGTTAAGAAGCGTACTTACTTTGTTGCTAAAATCTTTCCATTCTCATTAAAGGATGACGCTAAAACTTGGTATAATAGTTTGCCACCTGGTTCTATTAAAAGTCCAAAAGAATTGCTTGATGTTTTCTTCCGCAAATACTTTCCTGCTAGTGCTCAACATGCTGCTTTGCAGAGAGTTTATAATTTTGATCAGGGAGATGAGGAGAAATTGCCTGAGGCTTGGGCAAGATTTTGCTCTCTTATTAGAGCTTTGCCTGACCATGATTTAGAAAAGCATGATTTACTTGATATATTTTATAGTGGACTAACCATTGAGTCTAGGGCATACCTGGATAGTTGTGCTGGTTGTGTTTTCAGGAAAAGAACTCCAGACGACGTCTGAAGAATTATTGGCTAAAATAGGCCGGAATTATGATGATTGGAATACGCCCGAACCAACTCCAACGCCAATAGTGAAGAAGAGGGGTTTAATTAAATTGAATGATGAAGATATGAGGGAAGCCAAGAAGTCTCTCAAGGAGAAAGGTATTAAATCTGAAGATGTGAAGAATCTACCTCCTATAGAAGATATATGTGAGATAATTCCCCCTTCATCCATGATTGAGGTAAACTCGCTTCAACGCTTTACTAGGGAAGATATTCCGTATTCAAAACCTCCTGCGCAATGCTTAGATGAGTTTGATAATTATATTGTTAAGCAAGAAAATTTTAATATGAGAGTAGAGAATCATTTAATGGAAAATTCTCAAGCTATTAGTCAATTGCATGATATTGTGGAGAGAACCTCCAATGATGTTAAGATGCTTGTCAAACATTTTCAAATGATTCAGACTCAAATTGATCAACTCACTAAAGTGCAAAATGACTTGTTAGGGAATAATTCTAAAGAGAAACATGCTTATGAAGTAACAACTAGAGGTGGTGTCTCTACCCAGGATCCTCTATATCCTGAAGGGCATCCCAAAAGAATTGAACAAGATTCTCAACGCATTGAACCTAGAGCTCATTCTAAGAAAAAGAAAAAGAAACATAAAGATGTTGTAGAATCCTCTGAACCTGTTAATGATCCTAATAGTATTTCTATTTCTGATGCTGAAACTGAAAGTGGTAATGAACATGATAATGATAAAGATAATGATAAGATTGATACTCCCGATAAAGAAGAGGTTGAAGAAGAACCTGAAAAGCATGCTAAAAATAAAAAGTATACTAAAGAAGATTTTATTACTGAGAAACATGGTAATGAAAGAGAACCTTGGGTGCAAAAGCCAATGCCTTTTCCCTGCTAAGAAACTAAAATCAAAGGAAGAAGAACACTATAATAAATTCTGTGATTGGATGAAACCTTTATTCTTGCAAATCCCTTTAACCGATGCTATTAAATTGCCTCCTTATTCAAAGTATATGAAAGATATTGTTACTAACAAAAGGAAAATCCCCAATGAGGAAATTTCCACTATGCTTGCTAATTACTCTTTCAATGGCAAAATTCCAAAGAAGTTGGGCGACCCGGTATACCTACTATTCCTTGTTCTATTAAGAATAATTATGTTAAAACTGCTCTATGTGACTTGGGAGCCGGTGTTAGTGTTATGCCTTTTTCTCTATATAAGAGACTTTACTTAGATAAGTTGATACCTACTGATATATCTTTGCAAATGGCTGATAAATCTACTGCTATTCCTGTTGGTATATGTGAGAATGTTCCTGTTCAAGTTACTACTAACTGCTTGATATTAACGGATTTTGTTGTATTGGAAATGCCTGAAGATGATAATATGTCTATTATTCTTGGGAGACCTTTTCTTAACACCGCAGGGGCTGTTATTGATTGCAATAAAGGAAAGGTTACTTTCAATGTTGATGACAAGGAACACACAGTTTATTTCCCCAAGAGGATTGAGAAAGCGTGCGGAGTTAATACTATCTCTCATGTGAGAACTATCAAAGTGGGAACCATCGATTGTCCCATATATGAGCCTAAAGAAGAATATCAAACTCTTGTGATTGGATCCATATCAATACAATTCAAGGTAACATGATTGATTTGAGGTTTATTTCTTCATATGCTATGTAAAATTTATTTGGTGGCAAGACTTGATCAACCTTGTTAACAAATACTTTTTATATGCATAGAGGAGGTAAACAACATCTCTTTCTTTCTCCACTTGCTTTAGTTGCTGTAGCACTTTTACTTTGCAAAGCTTCTTAGTTGATTTGAGATTTCAAAAATTTTCCTGGCCAGTAATAATAAACTTAATACCCAGAAAATGTGCATTTTTCAAAGTTTTCAAAAATTCGCGAAAATTATACCGTTGGTCCTATTTTTCGATGTGGCACCTGGGAGTACCAGAGGATGACCTGTGGGGCACCAGAGGGCGCCACACCACTGGCCGGCGCGGCCAAGGAGGTGGCCGCGCCACCATGTGGTGTGGGCTCCCCTCTGCCCCACTTTGTCATCTCTTTCTCCCAAGCACCTTCTCTCTCCCGAAAAAACTCGTACTAAGTTCATCTCTCTCGCGTTTTTGCTCCGGAGCTCCAGATTTCTCGATCTCTTTGCTCAGGTCCAGATTTCCGTCTGAAATTTGGCACATTTGCTCTTCGGTATGTGACTCCTCCACCCATCCAAGTAGAATTTCGTTTGGTTGAGTATATCTTGAATATTTTGCTGCTGTAGGTAACATGTTTAGTGAGCTTGCATGCTTGTTTTAAGTGGTAGAAACTAGTTTTGATGCATGATTGGTACTCTAGCAAGTTCCTATAGTAGTTTCCCTCAATTATATGTCACCAAATCAAGTTTTATATTGTTTGTTGAAAATTTCAGAAAATGAAGAAGTTCAAATTTGGAGAGTTGTTCAAGAAGGGGACAACCAGCACCGGGAGGCCTTCTAGGGCCGCCACCCGGATTAGGCAATCATACAATGAAGACATCCTCGCGCCTAGCTTCGCGCCCGAAGAGGACAACGGGCCTCCTAATGCTTCTACTTTTCCATGCTATGATTTTCTAAGGAATGCAGGAATATTGGAGGACTTCTTAACACTTGTCAACAGGGCAGGGTTAACCACCTATATGGGCGATGAAAGGGAGCAATACTACTTGCTCACCAGACCTTCGTCGAGAGTTTCCAGTTCAACAACAAACAATATGAGCCAACGGTTGCGTTCGGGATCTATGGTAATACCGTGACTATGCCGTTGAAGGATTTTTGTTGTGCCTTGGATATTGCCCCTGTAGGTACAGCAAGTAGGATTGATGACAACCCCCGGGATTTGCTGGAGCTCTACCGAGGGATTACCGATGATGATTGTCGCACCATTCAGCGGGGCAAGATAAGGAACATTCAACTCCCCGCCATTAAATATTTTGCATACTACATTGCTACTAGCATTCTTGGTAGGGAGAACACTAGTAATATCTCTAGCTACCATCTTGCTTTCTTGAACATTGCACTTACTCGGACAAACATCCTATCACCTTGGTGCTCTTATTGCTCGCCGCCTTGTCTACCAGGGGGCCTATTTTTGGAGGAACCATTGCACTCGCGTGTTTTAACATTTCTTAATCTTCCTATTGATCCTAATGATGTGCCATTGGCCCCTAGGAGACTCGATATTACTGCTATGAAGAGTCATCATTTTGTTACAACTGACTCTACTTCAGATAATATGGTATATAGAATGTTGTTTTCTGACGGGGAGGAGAAGGAAATCCCTCTTCCCCAACCTGGTTTGCTCAGTATTGACAGGCAATCATGGTCGTGCACTAAGGAGGAGGTGGATGAACATATGAAGATACAAGAGTTCCACCAGCAACATGACTCCGAGGACGTCGGGACCTCCTACGACCACACCGTCACATATCCGGGTGCTTCTTCTAGCACATACCCGGAATACGACCCATCTTCATATTACGGAGATACTACTTCATGGGATCGATGGGATTGAACTCCACTTAGGCCAAAAGCCTAAGCTTGGGGGGAGGTATACCGGCATCACTCATTCTTTGCATATTATGATTGCTGGATACTTGTATATACTTGTTTAGTCTCTTTGAGTGGTTTTCTAATGAGAGGAAGATGATATTTGGGGAAGTGCTGCCTGAAAACAGATTCTGGGCTGTTACCGTAAAAATTCTTAAAAATAGCCAGAATGTCATTTTGAGCTGCCAATTTTTGTGCAGGTTCCCCAGGTTGTTATCTAACTTTCATTAGTTGAACACTTTTCGATCTGAGCAACGTAAGATTTTTGTAAAAATCGATTTCTGTACTGCTGTCAGGTTTTGGCAGATTTCTGCCATCTCGCTTTTCTGCGTTTCTTTTAGTTTGCTAATTCCTGTTTTCGCCTTGTTTCCTTTCCAAAACACAAAAAGACCAAAAATATTTCTGTTGTTTCTCTTCATAATTTGTTTGCTTTGGTTTCTTGCATTTGTTTCGCTTTATTTGCTATTGCTAGTTTGCTATAAGAAAACCCAAAAAGATTTTGCTTTGTTTGCTTGTTTCCTCTTGTTCTTATTTGCAATTTGAAAACACCAAAAATATTTGCTGTTCTTCTTTGGTTTGTAAAGTTCTTTATGAGTTCAATGGTCTTCGGTGGCTGGAGCGTGGTTTTCATTTCATATTATCCAAGCTACACAAGTGAAAAGGCAATAATGACGATCTACGACAATCTGATTGTGGTGAGAGGCTGGTATGAACTCTATTTGTTTTCATTTTTGTACATATACTCATCCATGTGAGCATGCTTAGTTGGTTCATGTGAGGTATATGTTATTTAAGAAAGTCTAGTAGTTCATGATCTCTCATGATTAGTTCCAATCTATTAATATGAGTAGCATGTCATGGATGTTTGCTTGCATTGTTTTATTCATAAGTAAGTATGGCATTGTGGTATCCTCCTCTGAATAATTCATTTATATCGACTTGGCACATGCTCACGCATGCATATGACTGAACAAGAGTCAATTAAGCCTCAATGATTTACATTGCTTCAGAGTTCTGGTATCACTTTTATGCCTCAGTTAATTTATTTTGCCGCAAGCATGATTATGACCTGCTCTCTTGATTTGTCGCTCCCTAGTCTTTTGCTAGCCTTCACTTGTACTGAGCGGGAACGCTGCTCGTGCCTCCAAACACATGAAAACCAAGTTATTCCAGAGTGTCCACCATAAATACCTATTCATGGCATTTCAAACCATTCCAAGTAAATTCTCATGCGCTACCTTTAAAATCTTCAAAATGCTTCTTAATTTGTGTTAATGTTTCATAGCTCATGAGGAAGTATGTGGTGTTTAGCTTTCAACCTTGTCATTTACTTTTGACGGACTCTCATATGGAATAGTGGCACATCCGCTTATCCAATAATTTTGCAAAAAGAGCTGGCAATGGGATTCCCGAGTCCCGAATTAATTAAACTTAAATAGACACTCCTCCATGGTTTGTGATTGTTGGACGGCACCCGAAGGATTCGATTAGCCATGGCTTGTGTAAGCAAAGGTTGGGGGAGTGTCATCATCATAATAAAACTAAAATAAAAAGGCACTCCTTCATGGTATGAGATTGTTGGCAGGCACCCGAGGATTCGGTTAGCCATGGTTTGTGCAAGAAAGGTTGGAAGGAGTGCCAAATAAATATGCAATAATTCATGGGAGCCGCTCTTGAAAGTCCGGTTGGCGAGGTAGTTAGTGTACCCATTACCATTCGTTGACAACAACAAACACCTCTCAAAATAATCTTACTCCTGATTTATAAAAATGAAAAGCTCTAGCGCATGTTAATCCCTGCTTCCCTCTGCGAAGGGTCAATCTTTTACTTTTATGTTGTGTCTCCATTATTTCTTTGAGTACTATCTTGAGAGCACAACTGTCATTCTTAGTATAATATGCTTGTCTCAAAATATGATTGATTGTGGTATAACTTTGATGCTTTTATCTTTGACAATCACTACTTCTAGTCTTTCTATGAACTTCAAAGGTGCCCGGGCATTTATGTTTTGCCAATCAAATACGAGCAAGCGAGATACCACTTTATCATGCTCTCTTATGAACATTGCAATCCTGCTTATATACATGATTCATGATGCTTATTATTAATTGTTGGTACCTCTCCATGATTGACATAGGCTGTTAGATGATCTTATTTGCATGTGTCTCATTATGAACTGCTCAAGTATTAGCCATATCATGAGAATATATACATCATATGAGCAAATGTGTTCGTGAAAGTTCTTTTATCGCTCGGTTGTTAACTGAATTGCTTGAGGACAAGCAATAAGCTAAGCTTGGGGGAGTTGATACGTCCAAAACGTATCTACTTTCCCGAACACTTTTGCTATTGTTTGGCCTCTAATTTGTGTATTTTGGATGCAACTAACACGGACTAACGCTGTTTTCAGCAGAAGCTGCTGCGGTGTCTCGTTTTTGTGCGGAAATCCAACTTTCGGGAAAAACCTCGGAATTTATGCGAGAAGGCCCTATTTTCCCAGGAAACTAACGGAGCCGGAAGGGCAATTGAAGTGGAGGCCCGAGGGCCCCACACCACCTGGCGGCGCGGCCCAGGGGGGGCCCGCGCGGCCAGGTGGTGTGGCCCCTCGGCCGGCCTCCGACGCCCTCCTTCGGACTACTTATTCGCCTCGACCTAAAAACGCCTGAAGAGAAGTCGAAGTCGCCAGAAACCCTCCAGAACGCCGCCACATCGCGAAACTCCGTCGCGGGAGCCAGAAGTCTCCGTTTGGCACTCCGCCGGGACGGGGAATTGGAGGAGATCATCACCGCCATCACCGCCAACGCCTCTCCATCAACCAGCAATGTTTCCCCCATCCATGTGTGAGTAATTCCCCCGCTGTAGGCTGAAGGGGATGGTAGGGATTGGATAAGATTGGTCATGTAATAGCATAAGATTGTTAGGGCATAGTGCCTAGTGTCCGTAGATGGTACTTTTATGATATTGTTGCAACTTGTTATGCTTAATGCTTGTCACTAGGGCCCGAGTGCCATGATCTCAGATCTGAACATGTTATTGATTCATGAAGATATTCGTTGTTTATGATCTTACCCGCAAGTTGTATACACATGTCGCTGTCCGGAACCAATGGCCCCGAAGTGACGAAATCGGGACAACCGGAGGGAATGGCGGTGATGTGAGGATCACATGTGTTCACGGAGTGTTAATGCTTTGCTCCGGTACTCTATTAAAAGGAGTACCTTAATATCCGAGTAGTTTCCCTTGAGGCCCGGCTTGCCACCGGCTGGTAGGACAAAAGATGTTGTGCAAGTTTCTCATTGCGAGCACGTACGACTATAATTGGAACACATGCCTATTGATTGATTAGTACTTGGACACCGTTTTATTATTATCTGCAAATGCCCTGCTATGATTGTTACATGAGTTTCTCTCATCCATGCAACGCCCGTTAATCCGTCCCCGTGCCTACAGTATTTTAATCCTGCTGTTTACTATAATCACTACTGCTGTCTTTGTTACTCTGCTGCCGTTATTTCACTACTGCTATTGCTATAAAACTGTTACTACTGATAAACTCTTGCGAGCAAGTCTGTTTCCAGGTGCAACTGAATTGACAACTCCGTTGTTAAGGCTTCCAAGTATTCTTTGTCTCCCCTTGTGTCGAATCAATAAATTGGGTAATACTTCCCTCGAAGACTGTTGCGATCCCCTATACTTGTGGGTCATCAACCTCTTAGGCTCAAACTTGGCCTTTTTCCTTTTCTCCTCCTGCAGTTGTTTAAAATCATCTTCCAGAGTGATGGCAGCATCCACCAACTCTTGAAACTCCGTTGCTCTCATCATACGGAGCTGTACCTTGAACTGGGGACTTAACCCCTTCAGAAACCTCTTCTTTTTCTTGTCCTCGGTGTTGACTTCTTCAACAGCGTACCGGGACAGCTTGGAGAATTCCCTGACATAGGTCAGGATGGCCTTGTCCTTCTACTCGAGACTTTCAAATTCTCGACGCTTCAGTTCCACAATACTTTCAGGGACATTGGATTCCCTGAACTTCCTTGCGAACTCCTCCCATGTGAATACCTTTCCCGCCGGGTAAACGGCGACAATGTTATCCCACCATGATGCGGCGGGTCCACACAACAGATGTGTAGCATAACGAACCTTCTCTTGGTCGTTACATCCAACGGTATTGAGCTTTCGCTCAGTATCCATAAGCCAATCTTCCGCGTCCATTGGCTCTGGCGCGTATGCAAAAGATATAGGCTTGGTATTCTAGAAGTCTGCTAAGGTGACTCCCTGATTCTCAGGTCTCTCAACTGTGTTCTGCTGCAGCAATTCCTGAAAGAATTTATTCTGCTGCTCCAACGTAATACGTTGTCTTTCTTCCACCATCCGCATGTACTCGGACGAAATTCCGTTGCGTCATGGGTGGTGGTGGTGGTGGAAATTGATTCCTGGCTGCTTCGTCGGCCTCTTCCTTTTGTTTTGCTTCGCGCTCCATGCGCCGTGCTTCGGTCTCCTCTCCTAACGCTCCCGACATAACCCCCTAGTTCCGCAACACAAGATGATACTCATAATTACTCCATGCGCAAGTTTTCCGAGCTCAACATTGTGCACGTGAACTAGTCACGCAATGGAAATCAAGAAGCAAATCCAAATCATACAAAACATATACCATAACTTTACATACTTAAGTGGTCTTATTACAATACTCAAGTCGATGTGAGTATGCAAACTCACTTATTAAAGTATATGTACAAATTTCTACAAAATATTACTCTACAATACACGTGGTACTTGTGTATTGTAGCTTTGCTTCCCTTGGTGGTCTCTAGACGATCTTCACTCCCGATACATTCCAGGCTTCCATCCGGTCGAACGTGTCGTTCTCCTGACAAAACTTGGAACATGAGGTCTCCCCGTTGGCTGGTAGTCGGAATCCGATGATGATCCTAGGGAGAAATCAGTGTTCACGAACTGATCATTCAGTGCATTGTAGTCCACCCATCGGGTGTACTCCCCTGTACCTACACCATAGGTATTTCCTACATTCGTATCCGACTCAACCTGTGTCGGATACCCTCCAACTTCCTCCTCATTCCACGGATAACTCTGATGCTGGGTCGTGGCATCTTCATTCATCTCCCCATCATAATACGTCTGTGGTACTATGGGTTCCCGTATCAGACCCCCAACGCCAACCCGTGGAGTTTTCTATCGGAGTCACGGAACGCTGATTGTTCCCGGATTCCTCTCCACCCTCATATCCCCCATAGGAACTTCCCAGATAGTTCCCGGGTGTAACAGTGTAGCTTCACGCTCAAAAGGATCTATATCGATATAGTCACCAGCTGAGTAGACTGGTGTGTGCGCCTCATTCTCCATAGGTTCCTTCCCCTTAGTCTCCTCCTTGGGTTCAGTAAACTCCTCTAGCATTGTATCAATTGCTCCCGCCAAATGACGGTTCAATTGAAAGAACAATGATAATAAGTTGCGGCTATTGTCCATATATTTTGCTGCTTCGGCTGGTTTGCTTTTGGCATATTTGAAATGGTTCAGCATGGGATCATCGTCCTCCTCCATATGAGGAATGTGTGTGAATTCGGAACCCATAAGCTCTTTCGTCTTATGCTCCCGAATATCGGTTATGGCTCTCATAACGGCTATATGGTAGGCTGTGTTCATAGTTCGGGCTTCCCCTGCTGGCATTACTACGCTCATTCCCAAAGATTCGGGAAGTCGTAGCCCTACCCTACACTTGGCCAATACAGTACCATCATAGTACATGTATTTCTTTACTTGAATCACGGGGATCACACCCAAATTCAAGTAACATGGCCCGTAGAATATCTGCAAGTCCTCCTTCGTATTCACTCAGTATGGAATCCATCACCTTCACGTTTCGTCCGGGACGTGAACTTGCTATGTTGGCTGTAGAATAGAAAGATTATGAGATTAGTAATAATGCATCATAATAGAGATAATAAAGAATTGTCGCACTAAAAGATATGATTGTTTTATTCTCAATTGAATATACACCATATTTTTAGAGAATTCTTTACTAGTCCTATTTGACTCCTAACGTTCGGTCCCATTTACTAGGTTCCAACCTAAGGTCAAAGCTTTTGCTCGATACCAACTGTGGTGACCACCGCATACCACTGCATGTTGTAGTATGCCGGTCGTTGATATAACATTCACGAAGTACCATTCCGCAAATATTACATCCCTCGAGTAGTACAACGGAACATAGCAGGGTCCATAACTCATTCACTTATTATTACAAGCATCAAACATATATTGTCTTGGAGCTCCTCTTGGGTCCTCAGAGGGATACTCCTGGGTTCGAGGTGAACCCAACTTAGCTTACAATATAAGAGTCTCATTAAACTATACATTTATTGCCTCGAGCAGCTAAATACTAAGGGTTCGGGCTGCTCGGTTACTACTACTACTACTGTATGTCTCTAGGCTTGATCTTCTCCGGAAGCCTCTCCGGATCCGTAGACGATGAGGTATTCTACACCTTCTATACCTCCAGAGAGGTCTGGTTCTTCATAGCCGATGATCTCGGCTCCTTCATTGTTGTCGTAGTCCTCCTCCAGACGATTCAGGCAATCTAAGCATGGGATTTAAGAGTGGTATGAGTACGAGCGTACTCAACAAGTTCATTATAGATAAGAGGTGTTTAATGCACTAGCTACGATATTAGACCAGAAAGTCTAATACCAATGCAAGTTTTGGTAAATTCTTCAAGAGATTGCTTTTATTCAAAAGAGCTATGTCCGTCAGCCTTCACCGGTTTACTAGAACTTCATGGAGTTCCTTTCCGGCCGCGTTCGCAGTTCCATATCCCGGAACGAGGAGTGACGAGTCACAGTTCTTTACACTCTGCAGAGGTGTGTTGCTTTACCCATAAGAGATCTTAACCTTGGTGCCAACCGGGCAGCTTTCCCATCCACACTTCCTTCGGTGTGAGGCCCGGTATAAGGTCTAGCCAATCATGTTCCTCCGCTACCTCGAACACCCACCCTTTGTTGCATGCCCCGACCCTGGGTCCACGCCGGTCCCATTATTCCTGTAGATTTCAAGGTGGACCCCGACCACGACGAGCGGTGCTGGGCTCTACCATACACTCCTACGCCGGTAGCTGCAACCCATCATAGACCGCAATACCGTGGGGACTTAGGACTCCCCAGCCTCACCGCTTGCTCCTTCGGGCGACAAGTGTACTACGGACAATGCCGTGGGGACTTAGGACTCCCCAGCCTCACCGCTTGCCCCCTTGGATTACAAGTGTACTACGGTAAAGCGCATCCGTTGATGAACGAGAGGTGGAAACACTTTTGACTACTCCGTCCCACTCCGGATCTTATGGTTAACACGGGTATTACGGCACAAGAATCACTCGGACGACATTTGTTGTTAATCCTAGATGGATATAAACCCTTGCAATGGAACCTCCACCATATCAACACAATCCATGGTTCCATTGCCAACCACATAGTCATATTCATAGTTATGAAAATAGTGGTTTTGGTTTTTATGCAATAGTGGTAATTATAGTACTTTGCAAGTAATTTGATAAAGATACTCAAATGACATGAGCAAGCGATGAACTTGCCTGAACACTGCAAAGTTTTGCAGTTGGATGGTGTGGACTGACCCTTGTCCTCTGGTTCTGAAAAATAGCATCATTGTCCGATAAGGGCAATGGTTAAAGAAGCAATTATGCATGTTTCCAGTTTTAGGGTTTGTTCCCCCCTTCCGATGTCGTTATTATTTCATGTAGGAAGTTATTACTAAGAATAATTTGGGGATACTTGATTTAAAGTAATATACAACCTTGAAATGTTGTCAAGGTGTTTTTAAAGTCCAAAAGAATTTATGGACTTATTTTCATTATTGAAAATAATTTATGTGATTTAAATGATTATTTTAATCATCAAATTTGAACTTATTCTTGTTTATCTTCAAAGATTCTATTTCATATTTTATTATGCTAGAGTTTTTTATACTGAGTGGTTTTCATATTTTTAATTATTTTTTAGAGCTAGGAAACATTTATTGTGCATTTTCAAAGTTTCGCATTTATAAAGAATTGTGAAATGGCAAAAATGCCCCCGGGCCCACCTGTCGGTGTAACCCGGTGGGGTTAGGTCGACCGACCCACCTGGTCCGGCTCGACCAGCCTCACTCTCTCTCTCTCTCTCACGCGCGTGTCCGAACCCTAACCCTAATCCCCTCTGCGGCGATTCGCGTCGCCCCCGCCGTCGCTGCTCGATTCCGGCGAATTCCGCCGGACTTGGCCCCCGCCATGGTGCGCAATCGACGCGCCCCACGACGGCGGTCATCCTCATCCGCGTCGATCTGGAGCGGTTGCTGCTCCAGCTCGTCTTCGATCTCCTCCGAGGCGGCTAGGGTTACGGGATCGTGGCGATCCCGCTGCTTCCTGGGCTCCAGGCGCGATGGCGCCGCCGTGGGCCTCGCCGCGGTGGTGTGGGGTGCTGCGGCGCTTGTCGGAGCATGGCCTGGCCTGGCCAGGTGCTACCGAGCACTCGGCGCGCGCCGCCGTGGCCGCCATGGCCGCATCTGCTCGTCTGCTTGCCCCCGGGTATGTGCGCCACCTCCTGCTCTCTCTCCTTTGCCTGTTCTACTCCTTCTCCTCCTGTTCTTTTTCTAGCTTGGTCATTGGCCTGCCTTTCCTCATAGAGGTACGGCCATGCCGTGATGCTGCTGCTAATCTGCTTGTGCTGCTGTGCTAGCCGTTGTGCTAGCCCTACTGCTATGCATCTGTTGCTGCTGTGCTGCTGTCATGGTTCCTAGCTGCTGGTTTGAGCTGCTCTTCCCTATAACTTGATGGTATATCTCATGAGCTCTTGCTCATGAGCATACTGTGATGCTTTGCTTAATCTTATTGGCTCCTGCTGTTGCTATGTGTAGCCTATCTCTCCTGTGAGTGCATTAACTGGTCCCTAGCTTATTGACTGTGTGTGATTCTTGCAAATTTGCAAGTGCCAGTGCTATTTGTTTGATGATTAAAGTGTTCTGGCTCATGGTAGGCTCTGCTTTGCTTAATTGTTGTCCATATGCATCAATTCCTTGCTGATGTGCTTATGGGTACAATCATAAAATGGTTTATCTGGCTATCTGTGATTCAATTGTTCATGTCCTATGGCCAGTTCAATTATCTCGATTCATGTGTTGATGCTAGAAGTAATTCTAGCAGCCTTTAGCATGTTTGTAGCAAGCCCCAGTGATCAAGTGATCATCAGCTGTTGATTTATTGCTTGCTGAACTATCTACCTGTGACTGTCTGTTGCTTGCCCTGGTGATTGTGTATCACCATGCTTTGTGCTGGTGCAGGCTTAAGCATCAGCTGATGCTTGTAATGATCCATTGGATCAACTGCAAGACTCTGGTGCTTTGATTACTTGTGTAGTTCATTTATCTGTATTAGCTTGCTTTATTAGATGGATAAATGATGTGAACTGCTTGCAGTAATGATCCTTTCAATGAATTTGTTAGGGCTAGATGGATGCCAACCACTGGTTGGGTACCCTATCCCACTACTGAACCCTACTGGTGATGATGTGGTGGCTTAAGATGTTGGTTATGGGTTGAGGTGGCCCTGGCAGCTCTTTGATGCTGTCATGGGTTGCTCCCCCTCTCTGTGCCTTGTTGTGGCTTTGTGGATGCATCACTGGGCAATCCTTGTTGGATTTCCGAGTGCTCTTTGTTGTTGACAAACTAGAATAGGCACAAGTTGCCTATATGTCTGATGGTTAGCAAACCATGTAGTGCTAGGTGAGTTGGGTAGGCTAGCTGTGAATCTTTCCCTTGCTGGATTCTTTGGTTTACCTCAGTGTTAACACAATGGGTTTGACCATTTCTTCCCTGGGATGATTTCTTCTGGCTTAATTCCCTTTTTGCCAGCATCAAATGGTTTGATCACCAAATGATGATGCACAAAGGGTAATCACACCCTCTGGCTTGTGTATATGTTATGCACATGCTTATTTATGAGCAAAACAGATGGTTGCCCATGATTTCTTGTTTATACCTCACTCCAGCTCCTAGATTGGGTGTTGGTGTAGAGGGTTTGCTTCTGGATGGATTGATGTGCTTGCCCTGCTCCTCCTAGCAAGCCTGTGGTGCTGGATTCAGTTCTGTGGTTGTGAAGATTTGTTGAACAGCAGTGTGCTGTTCAACCTGTTCTTGTGTTCTTGTGTTCTTGTGTTCTTGTGACTTACCCGGTTGTTGTCTGCCGATGAACTGCTGAATACGGCGGTGGAAAAGGTTTTATATGAGCCTGGTGTTGATCTGCGATCGACTGACAAGGCCTGGCCTCTCTTGGTGACACACAGAGCTGTGTGTGTGTTGTGCTTGCATGCACAGTGCCTTGTGAGCTACTAGGCTGTGTGTGTGTACCAGTACTTGGTATCTGGCTTGATCCTTGGCTGTGAGATGATCAGCTCGGCAGAGCTGATCCATATCTGCTCAAGTTCTATTTTCTTCTAACCTGCCAAGTGGCAATGCCACTTGGCATAATTCTTTGCTTTGTTGTGCTTGTGTGCGGGGTATGAGTGAGTTGATCAAGATGATCCGAGAAGATGATCAAGTCCAAGATCAAATGAAGATGTTCTTGTAGTATTTAGGATATTTAGATAACTTGTAATTTTCCTTTTACTTTTTCTATTTCTTCAATTCTTGTAATGTGTTGTAATTTAATAATTCAATTCTGAATATTGTAAAGACAATGTATTATGTGTGTGCTTATCAATAAAGCTCAAGTTTTCCTTAATGAGCTTAATGTAATTGTTGTATTACTTATATTCTTGCTTAATGATAATTGTTTGATAAATTATCTCAATTTTGAATTATTTGATAATCATTTGATGTTTGAATTTGAAATTCAAATTCAAATTTGGTTTGAATTCATTCAAACACTTCACTAGTAATTCAATCATGCAACTTAAGATTTCAATGTAATATCACTTCTCTCTTCTCAAAACCCTAACTTAGATAAGTAAGAACAAGTTCATCGCACTCTCGAAACCCTAACCCTGTAAGGTGTCGAGAGAGAAACCTGTCCCCCTTCAATGCAGTTTTGTTTTAAAAGCGCGAAATTTCCCCGTAAATTACAATGCGATGCACATCCCTTTCTAAAATCTACCCCCCGATCGCCTCTAAACCTGGGACATTACAGGGTACTCCAGCCACGTCTCGTTTCTGTTCACGACCCGCGCGAGTGAAAGAAAATTTCATGATCTCTAGGGTTTTGTGTGTTTGACAACAACACTGGTGATAATTTAACATGTTGCTAAGTGTGGCAGATGATGTTGGAGATATGCCCAAGAGGCAATAATAAAGTGGTAATTATAATATATCTTCGTGTTTATGATAAATGTTTGCATACCATGCTATAATTGTATTAACCGAAACATTGATACATGTGTGTTATGTGAACAACAAGGAGTCCCTAGTAAGCCTCTTGTATAACTAGCTTGTTGATTAATAGATGATCATAGTTTCATGATCATGAACATTGGATGTTATTAATGACAAGGCTATGTCATTAGATGAATGATATAATGGACACACCCAATTAAGCGTAGCATAAGATCACGTCATTAAGTTCAATTTGCTATAAGCTTTCGATACATAATTACCTAGTCCTTCGACCATGAGATCATGTAAATCACTTATACCGGAAGGGTACTTTGATTACATCAAACGCCACTACGTAAATGGGTGGTTATAAAGGTGGGATTAAGTATTCGGAAAGTATGAGTTGAGGCATATGGATCAAGAGTGGGATTTGTCCATCCCGATGACGGATAGATATACTCTGGGCCCTCTCGGTGGAATGTCGTCTGATTAGCTTGCAAGCATGTGAATAGTTCACAAGAGATGATATGCCACGGTACGAGTAAAGAGTACTTGTCGGTGATGAGGTTGAAGAAGGTATGGAGATACCGATGATCAAACCTCGGGCAAGTAAAATATCGCGAGACAAAGGGAATCGGTATCGTATGTAAATGGTTCAGTCGATCACTAAGTTATGGTTGAATATGTGGGAGCCATTATGGATCTCCAGATCCCGCTATTGGTTATTGATCGGAGAAGAGTCTCAACCATGTCTGCATAGTTCACGAACCGTAGGGTGACACACTTAAGGTTTGATGTCGTTTTAAGTAGGTATGGAATATGGAATGGAGTTCGAATGTTTGTTCGGAGTCTCAGATGGGATCCAGGACATCACGAGGAGGTCCAGAATGGTCCAGAGAATAAGATTCATATATAGGAAGTCACTTTCCAAGTTTGGAAATGATCCGGTGCATTTATGGAAGGCGCTAGAATGTTCTAGAACTTTCCGGAAGAAATCACCATCGAAGGTGGAGTCCCGATTGGACTCCACCAACCCTAACCAGCCAACCAAGTGGGAGGGTGGAGTCCATGGTGGACTCCACCTCCTTGGCCGGCCAACAAAGGGGGAAGGGGAGAGTCCCTGTCCCTCTAGGTTTCGTCCATATGGCAGTTTTTGAATTGGGGTCTGTAGCACCCAACCTTTTAATAAAGGCAAGATACGTGTGTATAGTGTGATAACGCGTGAAGCACACGTCCGTTGGGAACCCCAAGAGGAAGGTGTGATGCGTACAGCAGTAAGTTTTCCCTCAGTATGAAACCAAGGTTATCGAACCAGTAGGAGTCAAGGGCCACGTGAAGGTTGTTGGTGAAGGAGTGTAGTGCGGCGCAACACCAGGGATTCCGGCGCCAACGTGGAACCTGCACAACACAATCAAAATACTTTGCCCCAACTTAACAGTGAGGTTGTCAATCTCACCGGCTTGCTGTAAACAAAGGATTAAATGTATGGTGTGGAAAATGATGTTTGTTTGCGAAGAACAACAGAGAATGAGTTTGCAGTAGATTGTATTTCAGATGTAAAAGAATGGACCGGGGTCCACAGTTCACTAGTGGTGTCTCTCCAATAAGAAATAGCATGTTGGGTGAACAAATTACAGTTGGGCAATTGACAAATAGAGAGGGCATAACAATGCACATACATATCACGATGACTAATATGAGATTTAATCAGGGCATTACGACAAAGTACATAGACCGCTATCCAGCATGCATCTATGCCTAAAAAGTCCACCTTCAGGTTAGCATCCGCACCCCTTCCAGTATTAAGTTGCAAACAATAGACAATTGCATTAAGTATGGTGCGTAATGTAATCAACACAAATATCCTTAGACAAAGCATTGATGTTTTATCCCTAGTGGCAACAGCACATCCACAACCTTAGAACTTTCTGTCACTGTCCCGGATTCAATGGAGGCATGAACCCATTATCGAGCATAAATACTCCCTCTTGGAGTCACAAGTATCAACTTGGCCAGAGCCTCTACTAACAATGGAGAGCATGCAAGAACATAAACAACACATATATGATAGATCAATAATCAACTTGACATTGTATTCCATATTCATCGGATCCCAACAAACACAACATGTAGCATTACAAATAGACGATCTTGATCATGATAGGCAGCTCACAAGATCTAACATGATAGCACAATGAGGAGAATACAACCATCTAGCTACTGCTATGGACCCATAGTCCAAGGATGAACTACTCACACATCAGTCCGGAGGCGATCATGGTGATGTAGAGTCCTCTAGGAGATGATTCCCCTCTCCGGAAGGGTGCCGGAGGTGATCTCCTGAATCCCCCGAGATGGGATTGGCGACAGCGGCGTCTTTGGAACTTTTTCCGTATTGTGGCTCTCGGTCATAGGGTTTTCGCGACGGAGAGTATAAGTAGGCGGAAGGGCAGAGTCAGAGGGCTAACGAGGGGCCCACACCATAGGGCGGCGCGGGCCCCCCCTTGGCCGCGCCGCCTTGTGGTATGGCCACCTCGTGGCCCCACTTCGTATGCTCTTCGGTCTTCTGGAAGCTCCGTGGAAAAATAAGACCCTGGGCGTTGATTTCGTCCAATTCCGAGAATATTTCCTTTGTAGGATTTCTGAAACCAAAAACAGCAGAAAACAGGAACTGGCGCTTCGGCATCTTGTCAATAGGTTAGTGCCGGAAAATGCATAATAATGACATAAAGTGTGTATAAAACATGTGAGTATTGTCATAAAAGTAGCATGGAACATAAGAAATTATGGATACGTTTGAGACGTATCAAGCATCCCCAAGCTTAGTTCCTACTCGCCCTCGAGTAGGTAAACGATAACAAGGATAATTTCTGAAGTGACATGCTATCATAATCTTGATCAATACTATTGTAAAGCATATGAGATGAATGAAGTGATTCGAAGCAATGGTAAACACAATGATTAAACAACTGAATCATATAGCAAAGACTTTTCATGAATAGTACTTTCAAGACAAGCATCTATAAGACTTGCATAGGAGTTAACTCATAAAGCAATAAATTATTAGTAGAAAGTTTTGAAGCACCACAAAGGAAGATATAAGTTTCAGCAGTTGCTTTCAACTTCAACATGTTTATCTCATGGATAATTGTCAACACAAAGTAATATGATGAATGCAAATAAGCAAGTATGTAGGAATCAATGCACACAGTTGACACAAGTGTTTGCTTCTAAGATAGAAAGAAATAGGTAAACTAACTCAACATAAAGTAAAAGAATGGGCCCTTCGCAGAAGGAAGCATGGATTACTGTTTTTGTGCTAGAGCTTTTCATTTTGAAAACATAGAAACAATTTTGTCAACGGTAGTAATAATTCATATGTGTTATGCATAAGATGTCCTATAAGTTGCAAGCCTCATGCATAGAGTACCAATAGTGCTCGCACCTTGTCCTAATTAGCTTGGATTTACATGGATTATCATTGCATAACATATGTTTCAACCAAGTGTCACAAAGGGGTACCTCTATGTCGCCTGTACAAAGGTCCAAGGAGATAGATCGCATTTGATTTCTCGTTTTTGATAGATCTCAACTTAGGACATCCATACCGGGACAACATAGACAACAGATAATGGACTCCTCTTTTAATGCTTAAGCATTCAACAACAGATAATATTCTCATAAGAGATTTGAGGGTTAATGTCCAAACTGAAACTTCCACCATGATTCATGGCTTTAGTTAGCGGCCCAATGTTCTTCTCTAACAATATGCATACTCAAACCATTTTATCATGATAAATCACCCTTACTTCAGACAAGACGAACATGCATAGCAACTCACATGATATTCAACAAAGGTGTAATAGTTGATGGCGTCCCCAGAAACATGGTTACCGCTCAACAAGCAACTTATAAAAAATAAGACACATAAGCTACATATTCAATACCACAATAGTTTTTAAGGCTATTTTTCCATGAGCTATGTATTGCAAAGACAAGGAATGAAATTTTAAAGGTAGCACTCAAGTAATTTACTTTGGAATGGCAGAGAAATACCATGTAGTAGGTAGGTATGGTGGACACAAATGGCATAGTTTTTGGCTCAAGGTTTTGGATGCACGAGAAGTATTCCCTCTCAATACAAGGCTTTGGCTAGCAAGGTTGTTTGAAGCAAACACAAGTATGAACCGAGTACAGACAAAACTTACATAAGAACATATTGCAAGCATTATAAGACTCTACACTGTCTCCTTGTTGTTCAAACACCTCACCAGAAAATATCTAGACTTTAGAGAGACCAATCATGCAAACCAAATTTCAACAAGCTCTATGGTAGTTCTTCATTAATAGGTACAAAGTACATGATGCAAGAGCTTAAACATGATCTATTTGAGCACAACAATTGCCAAGTATCAAATTATTCAAGACATTATACCAATTACCACATGAAGCATTTTCTGCTTCCAACCATATAACAACGAACGAAGCAGTTTCAACCTTCGCCATGAACATTAAAAGTAAAGCTAAGAACACCAGTGTTCAAATGCAACAGCGGAGCGTGTCTCTCTCCCACACAAAGAATGCTAGGATCCGATTTTATTCAAACAAAAACAAAAATAAAAACATACAGACGCTCCAAGTAAAACACATAAGATGTGACGGAATAAAAATATAGTTTCACTAGAGGTGACCTGATAAGTTGTCGATGAAGAAGGGGATGCCTTGGGCATCCCCAAGCTTAGATGCTTGAGTCTTCTTGAAATATGCAGAGATGAACCACGGGGGCATCCCCAAGCTTAGACTCTTCACTCTTCTTGATCCTATTGTATCATCCTCCTCTCTTGATCCTTGAAAACTTCCTCCACACCAAACTCAAAACAAACTCATTAGAGGGTTAGTGCATAATCGAAAATTCACATATTCAGAGGTGACATAATCATTCTTAACACTTCTGGACATTGCACAAAGCTACTGAAAGTTAATGGAACAAAGAAATCCATAAAACATAGATGAATGGCACCAGACTTGCTCAGATTAAAATGCCCAAATTGAATGAAAGTTGCGTACATATCTGAGGATCACGCACGTAAATTGGCAGATTTTTTTGATTTTTCTACAGGGACTACTGCTCAAATTCGTGACAGCAAGAAATCTGTTCCTGCGCAGTAATCCAAATCTAGTATTGGCTTTACTATCAAAGACTTTACTTGGCACAACTATGCAATAAAATAAAGATAAGGAGAGGTTGCTACAGTAGTAAACAACTTCCAAGACTCAAATATAAAATAAAGTGCAGAAGTAAAATAATGGGTCGTCTCACATAAGCGCTTTTCTTTAACGCCTTTCAGCTAGGCGCAGAAAGTGTGAATCAAGTGACATCAAGAGATGAAGCATCAACATCGTAATTTGTTCTAATAATAGAATCATCAGGTAACTTCATTCTATTTCTAGGGAAGTGTTCCATACCTTTCTTAAGAGGAAATTGATACTTAATATTCCCTTCCTTGATATCAATAATAGCACCAACAGTTCGAAGAAAAGGTCTTCCCAAAATAATGGGACAAGATGCATTGCATTCAATATCCAAGACAACAAAATCAACGGGGACAAGGTTATTGTTAACCGTAATGTGAACATTATTAATCCTCCCCAAAGGTTTCTTTATAGCATTATCAGCAAGATTAACATCCAAATAACAATTTTTCAATGGTGGCAAGTCAAGCATATCATAGATTTTCTTAGGCATAACAGAAATACTTGCACCAAGATCACATAAAGCATTACAATCAAAATCATTGACCTTCATCTTAATGATGGGCTCCCAACCATCTTCCAACTTCCTAGGAATAGAAGTTTCAAAGTTTTAATTTATCTTCTCTAGCTTTTATGAGAGCATTTGTAATATGTTTTGTAAAGGCCAAATTTATAGCACTAGCATTAGGACTTCTAGCAAGTTTTTGTAAGAACTTAATAACTTCAGAGATATGACAATCATCAAAATCTAAACCATTATGATCTACAGCAATGGGATCATTGTCCCAAATATTTTGAAAAATTTCAGTAGTTTTATCACAAACAGTTTCAGCAATTTTAGCAGTTTCAGGCAGTTTTGCACGCTTTTCACTAGGAGTAGAAACATTTTCAACACCAATTATTTTACCATTGATAGTAGGAGGTTTAGCAACATGTGAAGCATCAACATTACTAGTGGTGGTAATAGTCCAAACTTTAGCTACATTATTCTCTTTAGCTAGTTTTTCTTCTCTTTCCCACCTAGCATGCAATTCAGCCATCAATCTAATATTTTCATTAATTCAAACTTGGATGGCGTTTGCTGTAGCAAATGACTTAATATCTTTATCTTCTTTAGGCATAACTTTCAATTTTAAAAGATCAACATCAGCGGCAAGACTATTGATACGTCTCAAACGTATCTATAATTCCTTATGTTCCATGCTAGTTTTATGATAATACTCACATGTTTTATACACACTTTACATCATTATTATGCATTTTCCGGCACTAACCTATTAACGAGATGCCGAAGCCCTAGTTCTTGTTTTGTGCTGTTTTTGGTTTTAGAAATCCTACACAGGAAATATTCTCGGAATTGGACGAAACGAACGCCCAGGGTCTTATTTTTCCACGGAGCTTCCAGAAGACCGAAGAGGATACAAAGTGGGGCCACGAGGTGGCCAGACCACAAGGCGGCGCGGCCTGGATGGGGCCCGTGCTGCCCTATGGTGTGGGCCCCTCGTGCCTCCTCCGACTCTGCCCTTCCGCCTACTTATACTCTCCATCGCGAAAACCCTATTACCGAGAGCCACGATACGGAAAAAGTTCCAGAGACGCCGCCGCCGCCAATCCCATCTCGGGGGATTCAGGAGATCCCCTCCGGCACCCTGCCGGCGGGGAATCATCTCCCGGAGGACTCTTCATCACCATGATCGCCTCCGGACTGATGTGTGAGTAGTTCATCCTTGGACTATGGGTCCATAGCAGTAGCTAGATGGTTGTCTTCTCCTCATTGTGCTATCATGTTAGATCTTGTGAGCTGCCTATCATGATCAAGATCATCTATTTGTAATGCTACAAGTTGTGTTTGTTGGGATCCGATGAATATGGAATACTATGTCAAGTTGATTATCAATCTATCATATATGTGTTGTTTATGTTCTTGCATGCTCTCCGTTGCTAGTAAAGGCTCTGGCCAAGTTGATACTTGTAGCTCCAAGAGGGGGTATTTATGCTCGATAGTGGGTTCATGCCTCCATTGAATCTGGGACAGTGACAGAAAGTTCTAAGGTTGTGGATGTACTGTTGCCACTAGGGATAAAACATCAATGCTTTGTCTAAGGATATTTGTGTTGATTACATTACGCACCATACTTAATGCAATTGTCTGTTGTTTGCAACTTAATACTGGAAGGGGTGCGGATGCTAACCCGAAGGTGGACTTTTTAGGCATAGATGCATGCTGGATAGCGGTCTATGTACTTTGTTGTAATGCCCTGATTAAATCTCATAGTAGTCATCGTGATATGTATGTGCATTGTTATGCCCTCTCTATTTGTCAATTGCCCAACTGTAATTTGTTCACCCAACATGCTATTTCGTATTGGAGAGACACCACTAGTGAACTGTGGACCCCGGTCCATTCTTTTACATCTGAATACAATCTACTGCAAACTCTGTTCTCTGTTGTTCTTCGCAAACAAACATCATTTTCCACACCATACATTTAATCCTTTGTTTACAGCAAGCCGGTGAGATTGACAACCTCACTGTTACGTTGGGGCAAAGTATTTTGATTGTGTTGTGCAGGTTCCACGTTGACGCCGGAATCCCTGGTGTTGCGCCGCACTACACTTCGTCACCAACAACCTTCACGTGGCCCTTGACTCCTACTGGTTCGATAACCTTGGTTTCTTACTGAGGGAAAACTTGCTGTTGTACGCATCACACCTTCCTCTTGGGGTTCCCAACGGACGTGTGTTTCACGCGCCATCAACTATCAACCTTAGAAGCAAGAATATCAATTTTACCAAGCTTTTCTTCAACAGATTTGTTAAAAGCAGTTTGTGTACTAATAAATTCTTTAAGCATGGCTTCAAGATCAGGGGGTACACTCGTATTATTGTTGTAAGAATTACCATAAGAATTACCATAACCATTACTATTATTAGAAGGATACGGCCTATAGTTGTTACCAAAATTATTCCTATAAGCATTGTTGTTGAAATTATTATTTTTAATGAAGTTCACATCAACATGCTCTTCTTGAGCAACCAATGAAGCTAAAGGAACATTATTAGGATCAACATTAGATCTACCATTCACAAGCATAGACATAATAACATCAATCTTATCACTCAAGGAGGAGGTTTCTTCAACAGAATTTACCTTCTTACCTTGTGGAGTCCTTTCAGTGTGCCATTCAGAGTAATTGATCATCATATCATCAAGAAGCTTTGTTTCCGCGCCTAAGGTGATGGACATAAAATTACCTCCAGCACCTGAATCCAATAGGTTCCGAGAAGAAAAATTCAATCCTGCATAAAAGGTTTGGATGATCATCCCAGTAGTTAGTCCATGGGTAGGGCAATTCTTTACCAAAGATTTCATTCTTTCCCATGCTTGAGCAACATGTTCATTATCCAATTGCTTAAAATTCATTATGCTACTTCTCAAAGATATAATTTTAGCGGGAGGATAATATCTACCAATGAAAGCATCTTTACATTTAGTCCATGAATCAATACTATTCTTAGGCAAAGATAACAACCAGTCTTTAGCTCTTCCTCTTAAGGAGAAAGGAAACAATTTCAATTTTATAATGTCACCATCTACATCCTTGTACTTTTGCATTTCACAAAGTTCAACAAAATTATTAAGATGGGCAGCAGCATCATCGTAACTAACACCGAGAAAATTGCTCTCTCATAACAAGATTTAGTAAAGCGGGTTTAATTTTATAAAATTCTCGTCGTAGTAGCGAGGTGGAGCAATAGGTGTGCATATGAAATCATTATTATTTGTGCTAGTGAAGTCACACAACTTAGTGTTCTCAGGAGTATTCATTTTAACAGTAGTAAATAAAGCAAACTAAATAAAGTAAATGCAAGTAACTAATTTTTTTTGTGTTTTTGATATAAAGAACGCAAACAAGACAGTAAATAAAGTAAATGCAAGTAACTATTTTTTTTGTATTTTTGATATAGAGAACAAACAAAGCAGTAAATAAAATAAAGTAAAGCAAGACAAAAACAAAGTAAAGAGATTGGATGTGGGAGACTCCCCTTGCAGCGTGTCTTGATCTCCCCAGCAACGGCGCCAGAAAATATGCTTGATAACGCGTGAAGCACACGTCCGTTGGGAACCCCAAGAGGAAGGTGTGATGCGTACAACAACGAAGTTTTCCCTCGGTAAGAAACCAAAGTTATCGAACCGAGTAGGAGTCAAGGGCCACGTGAAGGTTGTTGGTGAAGGAGTGTAGTGCGGCGCAACACCGGGGATTCCGGCGCCAACGTGGAACCCGCACAACACAATCAAAATACTTTGCCCCAACTTAACAGTGAGGTTGTCAATCTCACCGGCTTGCTGTAAACAAAGGATTAAATGTATGGTGTGGAAAATGATGTTTGTTTGCGAAGAACAACAGAGAACGGAGTTTGCAGTAGATTGTATTTCAGATGTAAAAGAATGGACCGGGGTCCACAATTCACTAGTGGTGTCTCTCCAATAAGAAATAGCATGTTGGGTGAACAAATTACAGTTGGGCAATTGACAAATAGAGAGGGCATAACAATGCACATACATATCACGATGACTAATATGAGATTTAATCAGGGCATTACGACAAAGTACATAGACCGCTATCCAACATGCATCTATGCCTAAAAAATCCACCTTCAGGTTAGCATCCGCACCCCTTCCAAGCATTAAGTTGCAAACAACGGACAATTGCATTAAGTATGGTGCGTAATGTAATCAACACAAATATCCTTAGACAAAGCATTGATGTTTTATCCCTAGTGGCAACAAGACATCCACAGCCCTTAGAACTTTCGTCACATCGTCCCGCATTCAATGGAGGCATGAACCCACTATCGAGCATAAATACTCCCTCTTGGAGTCACAAGTATCAACTTGGCCAGAGCCTCTACTAGCAACGGAGAGCATGGAAGAACATAAACAACACATATATGATAGATCAATAATCAACTTGACATTGTATTCCATATTCATCGGATCCCAACAAACACAACATGTAGCATTACAAATAGACGATCTTGATCATGGTAGGCAGCTCACAAGATCTAACATGATAGCACAATGAGGAGAAGACAACCATCTAGCTACTGCTATGGACCCATAGTCCAAGGATGAACTACTCACACATCAGTTCGGAGGCGATCATGGTGATGTAGAGTCCTCCGGGAGATGATTTCCCTCTCCGGCAGGGTGCCGGAGGCGATCTCCTGAATCCCCCGAGATGGGATTGGCGGCGGCGGCGTCTCTGGAACTTTTTCCGTATCGTGGCTCTCGGTCATAGGGTTTTCGCGACGGAGAGTATAAGTAGGCGGAAGGGCAGAGTCGGAGGGCTGACGAGGGGCCCACACCATAGGGCGGCGCGGCCCCCCCTTGGTCGCGCCGCCTTGTGGTCTGGCCACCTCGTGGCCCCACTTCGTATGCTCTTCGGTCTTCTGGAAGCTCCGTGGAAAAATAAGACCTTGGGCGTTGATTTCGTCCAATTCCGAGAATATTTCCTTTGTAGGATTTCTGAAACCAAAAACAGCAGAAAACAGGAACTGGCGCTTCGGCATCTTGTCAATAGGTTAGTGCCAGAAAATGCATAATAATGACATAAAGTGCTTATAAAACATGTGAGTATTGTCATAAAAGTAGCATGGAACATAAGAAATTATGGATACGTTTGAGACGTATCATAGTGCTATTCCCGGGATCACTGATAGCACACACATTACAAAATATAGTAATCATTGCAATAGTATCAAATTACTACATCGTTGATCCAGTAAAGTAAAACCTTACAAATTGCATAGTCACTTGGACTAGCTCAACAATATTCAGAACATACACAGCGGAAAGTAAATCATCAATGATCCTTCATCATCTTCATGTGCCACAGGCAGTCATGTTGGAATGTAGACTCGAGATCCTACCACGTACTTCTCCTCAGAAAATCCTGCACGTTTGAATATGCAGCCCCACGAATAGAGGTCAGTACAATGATGTACTGGCAAATGACACTTATATGGTGGCAGTTTTTAGGCATGACTATCTACATGATATTTGGCTAGTGTAGTTTTAGGCAAACTTGCATAAAGCCAATTTTATCCTACATTTTATTTAAAACAAAACAGTTTGAAAATCTTTGAATGACATTATGAAATCACACCATGGTTAAATACCCCATGGGTTTTAGAATAATCACATGGTTATATCTCCCATGAGTTTTCCAAGGTTGATCAAGTTTTAAATACATTCAGAAAATATGATGAGATTCCTCCGTACATTCCCTGCCTAGAAGCTCAAATTGTCCATAAACGGGGACACAACTAAGATCTTAGGTTTAACTCTCGAGAGGTTGCGCTCTTTACCCACAATTCGCAACCAAGCCTTTCTGCCAAAATTCTTCATCTCCGTTAAGGCCAGGACGAGGTCACTACGAAGCTTTTCCTTAGTAGCCCCTCCACCTACCGGATCCGCCCGTACCCAAAAACTCCACCCACTGGCGGTACCCTAGGCGAGGTTTCCCACTAAGTACTTAGCCAAGACAGAGCCCATATTGTATTGTGGTTGCACTGGAAGCTATCTAAAACATGGGCGACATAATAATCTCTTTAATCCTGGGTGGCTAACCACAAGTGAAACTCGCAGGCTTAAAACCCATTACAGGTAGTAAACCCCCGCACGATCCTCTGATGAAAATCAGAGGTGCAGTCCGGAGCAACCAATATTCAACTGCGCACTCTCAGGCACCCACCCGTCCACTGGTCCATCCCCAGGGATCGGAGCCCTGAGCAGCCGCCCACCACTCAAACAATCCACCCAGGTGATTCATTAAGGTTATTAATTTTTAACTTCCGACAGTCACAATCCAGAATAATCAAACAACAGTGGCATTTTGTTATTGCTAGGCAGTCTAAGAATCCTAGCAAGGGTTCATGGTGGCTACACACTACTGGGATTGATAGCATAGCATAACTTTCGAAATCAAAATCCTACCATGCATACTAGTTTGAAAAACACTAATGCATAACAAAATAGGTAGGAATTGAGTGTCACTTGCCTTTTGGTAGTCGAAGCGCGTTCACTTCTCTTAATAAAAATACGTGCCTCTTCGTACAACTATAACATAGAATATATCACAACATAAACACACCATTCAACAACAACATCATAATCAAACAAGACAACAATCGGAAATCGCTCTATGGTACTGAGGTATGTCATGAGGTTTGGCTTGCAAGATATGGTCTTGGGGTATTGGAATGGCTAAGTCATATTATTAGAAAGAGATGGATTATCCAAGGTATATTTGAAGAATCTTTATGCTTTACAAAAGCATGAAAGAAATTTGAAATGGCTTATGTGAGTTGAACCACATAAGTGACAAATAGTGCAACAACAATACTACTGAATAAGTGTGACAACAATTACTCAAAATAGTATGATCTACACATAGGCTTGGGTATAAACAATAGAATTACTCAATTTACTCATTTGTAAGTTGAATAGTTTTAAACCAAGTCAAATGAGTGAATGAAAATGAATTTTGATAGACACAATATTGGTTCAAGGTAAAGTGTCTAGTGGTATCGGTGTGTGGATGTGATCATGAGTTTCACCTTCACAAAAGAACCATGTTGAGAAAGAAATATAGAAAACAATAATGGATATATACTCAAATTCTCATGTTTGAACTTGAATATTTGCAAAACGATTCAAATATTTTGGACGGTGGTGCTATTGGATGAAGTACCGTAAAGCAAGGCTTATGCAATTGACATAGTGTGACAATACTTATCAGAGTAGCACAAGGTCACACATAGCATTGGATATGAACTACTGCTATATTGAACTACTCAAATAACTTATTTGAATATTGAATAGTTCGAACTAAGTGGAAGAGTTGAATGGCATGAATGATATTGAGATTTGGTTCGCGGAGCCTAATGGATAATAAGAGTTCAACATATGTGATATGAGGTAGAGTATCTCCACCCTACTAAAGCAAGATAAAAATCTAAACTAGGACATGTCATACTTTACTCAAATAACTCAATTGTTATTTGAATAACATGAACTAGACAACCAGGAGTAAGCTATGCATTATCTGTGAACATGATAAAGAATTATAACTGGTCCTGGAAGATGGGTATGAGCATAAGGATCAATTTGGCTAAAGGAACTATGTTGAAAACAGTTATAGGACTACACTTTTCGTGAAAAGTTATTAGAAGAAGTTTTCCGGATGGAAGAACTTTCTATACGGAAGTTGTAGAGAATTCCATTACAAGCGTATCCCAAAAGAATCTCTCGGAAAAAGATTATATGATTTATTTTATAGACGATGTTGCGGATCAAAGGGATACCGCAAAAATAAAGTGTGTGAAACTGGCACGCAACATGTCTAACATGATCTACGTGATTTGCTGATTCCGACGGTATAGGGCTTGTCGAAATCCGACGTGTAGAACTCAAGATATGGATTTTACAAAATTAGACCTAAGTGGTTACAGTTCTAATGGTGTACGAAAAGTTGTCCGAACAAGTTGCTCGGATGGAAATACTTCCTACATGAAAGTTGTAGAGAATCTAATTAGAAACTTAATGGAAGAACCACTACTTTAAACAGAGGTGTAGATCTCAAGAAATAAAATTGCGAAGTTACTAAAGACAATCAACATAAAAAGGGAGGAAATAGAATTATGCATCGGGTCGCGACGTTTCCTAAATAGAGTTGTGTCGCGTGTGCACCGCAAAACAACTGCGTCGCGCGGGACAGAACATCATGCAGCGCTGAGCGCGAAGAGAGATGTGCAGGGCTCGTGGTGTGCGTGTTGGGGCTCCCTTGGGGGTCTTTATATAGGCTGAAATTAGAGAGATATTATTTAGAGAGGCGAGGTGGGAAAACTCTAGAAAAAGGCCGACCTTCGCGAAGGGAAGGCAACTCACTCCGCACGCGACAAGTGGCGCGCTGTGGTGCCAGAAAATCTCTGGGAAGTGGTCTCCCTGCTCGCCACGTGTCGCAAGGGGAAGCAAGGTGGGGATGGGGGAGGAGAGAGAAGACTGAGTTGTGTCAGTTTTTCCCTTTTTCTTCTAGATTCGTTTTTTCAAAATGAAATATCTTGAGAACCGTAAGTCCAAATTACGAACCGTTTTCACTTTTGAGATCCTCGCGTCGAGATCTTCGAAACTAGATCCCATGTTGATAGGTTTGGAGATACTTTTTTTTTGTACTTCCAATAGTATTATTCGCGACGAAGGCTTTAAGTAGGCGGAAGGGTAGGTTTAGGGGCAACACGAGGGGCCCACACACTAGGGCGGCGCGGGCCCAGCCCTGGCCGCGCCGCCTTAGTGTGTCGCCACCTCGAGGCCCCACTTCGTATCTCCCTCGGTCTTCTGGAAGCTTCGTGGAAAAATAAGACCCTGGGCATTGATTTATTCCAATTCCGAGAATATTTCCTTACTAGGATTTCTGAAACCAAAAAAGCGTAAAACAACGAATCGGCTCTTCGGCATCTCGTCAATAGGTTAGTGCCGGAAAATGCATAATAATGACATAAAGTGTGTATAAAACATGTGAGTATCATCATAAAAGTAGCATGGAACATAAGAAATTATGGATACGTCCGAGACGTATCAAGCATCCCCAAGCTTAGTTCCTACTCGCCCTCGAGTAGGTAAACGATAACAAGGATAATTTCTGAAGTGACATGCTATCATAATCTTGATCAATACTATTGTAAAGCATATGAGATGAATGCAGCGATTCGAAGCAATGGTGAAGACAATGAGTAAACAACTCGAATCATATAGCAAAGACTTTTCATGAATAATACTTTCAAGACAAGCATCAATAAGACTTGCATAAGAGTTACTCATAAAGCAATAGATTCTTAGTAAAAAGCTTTGAAGCAACACAAAGGAAGATATAAGTTTCAGCAGTTGCTTTCAACTTCAACATATATATCTCATGGATAATTGTCAACACAAAGTAATATAACAAGTGCAATAGGTAAACATGTAAGAATCAATGCACACAGTTTACACAAGTGTTTACCTCTAGGATAGAAAGAATAGGTAAACTGACTCAACATAAAGTAGAAGATAGGCCCTTCGCAGAGGGAAGCATGGATTACTATATTTGTGCTAGAGCTTTTCATTTTGAAAACAAGAAACAATTTTGTCAACGGTAGTAATAAATCATATGTGTTATGTATAAGATATCCTATAAGTTGCAAGCCTCATGCATAGTATACCAATAGTGCTCGCACCTTGTCCTAATTACCTTGGATTAACATGGATTATCATTGCATAGCATATGTTTCAACCAAGTGTCACAAAGAAGTACCTCTATGCCGCCTGTACAAAGGTCTAAGGAGAAAGTTCGCATTGGATTTCTCGCTTTTGATTATTCTCAACTTAGACATCCATACCGGGACAACATAGACAACGAGATAATGGACTCCTCTTTAATGCATAAGCATTCAACAACGATTAAAATTCTCATAAGAGATTGAGGATTAATTGTCCAAACTGAAACTTCCACCATGGATCATGGCTTTAGTTAGCGGCCCAATGTTCTTCTCTAACAATATGCATACTCAAACCATTTGATCATGAAAATCGCCCTTACTTCAGACAAGACGAACATGCATAGCAACTCACATGATATTCAACAAAGGATAATTGATGGTGTCCCCAGAAACATGGTTACCGCTCAACAAGCAACTTACTAAGAAATAAGATACATAGCTACATATTCTTCACCACAATAGTTTTTAAGGCTATTTTCCCATGAGCTATATATTGCAAAGACAAAGAATAGAATTTTTAAAGGTAGCACTCAAGTAATGTACTTTGGAATGGCAGAGAAATACCATGTAGTAGGTAGGTATGGTGGACACAAATGGCATGGTTTTTGGCTCAAGGATTTGGATGCACGAGAAGAATTCCTCTCAGTACAAGGCTAGGCTAGCAAGGTTGTTTGAAGCAAACTCAAGTATAAAACGGTACAGCAAGACTTACATAAGAACATATTGCAAGCATTATAAGACTTTACATCGTCTCCCTTGTTGTTCAAACACCTTAACCAGAAAATATCTAGACTCTAGAGAAACTAATCATGCAAACCAGATTTTAACAAGCTCTATGTAGTTCTTCATTAATAGGTACAAAGTACATGATGCAAGAGCTTAAACATGATCTATATGAGCACAACAATTGCCAAGTATCAAATTATTCAAAACATTATACCATTTACCACATGCATCATTTTCTGTTTCCAACCATATAACAATGAACGAAGTAGTTTCAACCTTCGCCATGAACATTAAAAGTAAAACTAAGAACATATGTGTTCATACGAAACAGCGGAGCGTGTCTCTCTCCCAAACAAAGAATGCTAGGATCCGATTTTATTCAAACAAAAACAAAAACAAAAACAAAAACAAAAACAAACAGACGCTCCAAGTAAAGCACATAAGATGTGACGGAATAAAAATATAGTTTCACTAGAGGTGACCTGATAAGTTGTCGATGAAGAAGGGATGCCTTGGGCATCCCCAAGCTTAGATGCTTGAGTCTTCTTAAAATATGCAGGGATGAACCACGGGGGCATCCCCAAGCTTAGACTTTTCACTCTTCTTGATCATATTGTATCATCCTCCTCTCTTGACCCTTGAAAACTTCCTCCACACCAAACTCAAAACAATCTCATTAGAGGGTTAGTGCATAATTGAAAATTCATATATCAGAGGTGACATAATCATTCTGCACAAAGCTACTGAAAGTTAATGGAACAAATAAATCCATCAAACATAGCAAAACAGGCAATGCGAAATAAAAGGCAGAATCTGTCAAAACAGAACAGTCCGTAAAGACGAATTTTTTAGAGGCACTGGATTTGCTCAGATGAAAATGCCCAAATTGAATCAAAGTTGCGTACATATCTGAGGATCACGCACGTAAATTGGCAGATTTTTCTAAATTTTCTACAGCAGGGGCGGCTCAATTTCGTGACAGCAAGAAATCTGTTCCTGCGCAGTAATCCAAATCTAGTATTGACTTTACTATCAAAGACTTTACTTGGCAAAACAATGCAATAAAATAAAGATAAGGAGAGGTTGCTACAGTAGTAACAACTTCCAAGACTCAAATATAAAACAAAGTGCAGAAGTAAAATAATGGGTTGTCTCCCATAAGCGCTTTTCTTTAACGACTTTCAGCTAGGCGCGGAAAGTGTGTATCAAGTATTATCAAGAGATGAAGCATCAATATCAATAGGTATCTTAGATGCTCTCCCATCCGTAGTGTTACTAAGGGCTTTGTCAATTTTAGGCCTATAATAATTTTTTGGCTTAGGCACTTTAGAGACATGCATGAACTTTTGCTCCTTACCCACATAGGCTTTCTTCTTAAACTTAAGAGAAGAAAAAGTTGAACCCAAGGTTCCCATAGCTTCTTCAAGTTCACTAATCCTATGGGTTCGATTATCATGAGTAGCACAAGTTTCTAAAACAGCAATTCTCTCATTGGTTCCACTTAGAGTTTTATCAAGTTTATCAGTGTTATTAAGTAATATTCCCAGTTTAGTCTCAACACTTGGAAGATTTTTCTCTATGACCTCCAACTGTTTCATGACATCTTCAAGAGAGATTTAAATTTTAGCTTCATTAACAGGTGGTATTCCAACTAGACTCTCAATGATGCAACTAGCTTCTAAAGCAGGAGTGCCTTGAAAATTACCTCCCGCAAGAGTATCGAGAACATACCTATTCCAGCTAGAGATACGAACATAAAAGTTCCTAAGTAGGATAATAGTGGAGTGTTTCTTAATGCACCTATGATGAGCATCACTAATTCTATACCAAGCATCTTTAAAACTTTCTCCCCCTTGTTGCTTAAACGAATGGACTTCAACTTCAGGATTACTCATTTTTAGTAATAGTAAATAAAGCAAACTAAATAAAGTAAGTGCAAGTAACTACTCCCTCCGGTCTTATTTAATTGACTTGAATTTAGTACAACTTTATACTAATTCCGAGTCAATTAAATAGGACCGGAGGGAGTAATTTTTTTGTGTTTTTAATATGGAGAACAAGACAGTAAATAAAGTAAAACTAGCAACTATTTTTTGTGTGTTTTTGATATAAGAGCAAACAAAGCAGTGAATAAAGTAAAGTAAAGCAAGACAAAAACAAAGTAAAGAGATTGGATGTGGGAGACTCCCCTTGCAGCGTGTCTTGATCTCCCCGGCAACGGCGCCAGAAAATATGCTGGCGTGCATTTGACGTGGGAGTTAGAAATCTTTGTGGTGTAACTTTTCTTCAGGTCCCCGGCAACGGCGCCAGAAAATATGCTTGATGGCGCGTGAGACACACGTCCGTTGGGAACCCCAAGAGGAAGGTGTGATGCGTACAGCAGCAAGTTTTCCCTCAGTAAGAAACCAAGGTTATCGAACCATTAGGAGTCAAGGAACACGTGAAGGTTGTTGGTGGCGGAGTGTAGTGCGGCGCAACACCAGGGATTCCGGCGCCAACGTGGAACCTGCACAACACAATCAAAGTACTTTGCCCCAACGTAACAGTGAGGTTGTCAATCTCACCGGCTTGCTGTAAACAAAGGATTAAATGTATAGTGTGGAAGATGATGATTGTTTGCGAAGAACAGTAAGGAACAGAGTTTGCAGTAGATTGTATTTCAGATGTAAAGAATGGACCGGGGTCCACAGTTCACTAGTGGTGTCTCTCCTATAAGATAAATAGATGTTGGGTGAACAAATTACAGTTGGGAAATTGACAAATAAAGAAGGCATAACAATGCACATACATATATCATGATGAGTACTATGAGATTTAATCAGGGTATTACGACAAAGTACATAGACCGCTATCCAGCATGCAACTATGCCTAAAAAGTCCACCTTCAGGTTATCATCCGAACCCCTTCCAGTATTAAGTTGCAAACAGCAGACAATTGCATTAAGTATGGTGCGTAATGTAATCAACACAAATATCCTTAGACAAAGCATCGATGTTTTATCCCTAGTGGCAACAGCACATCCACAACCTTAGAACTTTCTCGTCACTCGTCCCGCACTCAATGGAGGCATGAACCCACTATCGAGCATAAATACTCCCTCTTGGAGTCACAAGTATCAACTTGGCCAGAGCCTCTACTAGCAACGGAGAGCATGCAAGAACATAAACAACATATATGATAGATTGATAATCAACTTGACATAGTATTCAATATTCATCGGATCCCAACAAACACAACACGTAGCATTACAAATAGATGATCTTGATCATGATAGGCAGCTCACAAGATCTAACATGATAGCACAATGAGGAGAAGACAACCATCTAGCTACTGTTATGGACCCATAGTCCAGGGGTGAACTACTCACACATCGATCCGGAGGTGATCATGGTGATGAAGAGACCTCCGGGAGATGATTCCCCTCTCCGGCAGGGTGCCGGAGGCGATCTCCCGAATCCCCGAGATGGGATTGGCGGCGGCGGCGTCTCTGGAAGGATTTCCGTATCGTGGCTCTCGGTACTGGGGTATTCGCGACGAAGGCTTTAAGTAGGCGGAAGGGTAGGTTTAGGGGCGACACGAGGGACCCACACACTAGGGCGGCGTGGTCCCAGCCCTGGCCGCGCCGCCTTAGTGTGTCGCCACCTCGTGGCCCCACTTCGTATCTCCCTCGGTCTTCTGGAAGCTTCGTGAAAAAATAAGACCCTGGGCGTTGATTTCGTCCAATTCCGAGAATATTTCCTTACTAGGATTTCTGAAACCAAAAACAGCAGAAAACAACAATCGGCTCTTCGGCATCTCGTCAATAGGTTAGTGCCGGAAAATACATAATAATGACATAAAGTGTGTATAAAACATGTGAGTATCATCATAAAAGTAGCATGGAACATAAGAAATTATGGATACGTTTGAGACGTATCAGCGTCTCTGGAAGGTTTTCCGTATCGTGGCTCTCGGTACTGGGGTTTTCGCGACAAAGGCTATAAGTAGGCGGAAGTGCAGAGTTGGAGGCGGCGCGGGGGCCCCACACCATAGGGCGGCGCGGGCCCCACCCAGGCCGCGCGGCCCTATGGTGGCGGCGCCTCGTCGCCCCACTTCGTAATCCCTTTGGTCTTCTGGAAGCTTCGTGGAAAAATAAGACCCTGGGCGTTGATTTCGTCCAATTCCGAGAATATTTCCTTTGTAGGATTTTTGAAACCAAAAACAGCAGAAAACAGCAACTGGCTCTTCGGCATCTCGTCAATAGGTTAGTGCCGGAAAATGCATAATAATAACATAAAGTGTGTATAAAACATGTGAGTATCATCATAAAAGTAGCATTGAACATAAGAAATTATAGATACGTTTGAGACGTATCAGGAATCATCTCCTGGAGGACTCTACATCACCATGATCGCCTCCGGACTGATGTGTGAGTAGTTCATCTTTGGACTATGGGTCCATAGCAGTAGCTAGATGGTTGTCTTCTCCTCATTGTGCTATCATGTTAGATCTTGTGAGCTGCCTATCATGATCAAGATCGTCTATTTGTAATGCTACATGTTGTGTTTGTTGGGATCCGATGAATATGGAATACTATGTCAAGTTGATTATCAATCTATCATATATGTGTTGTTTATGATCTTGCATGCTCTCCGTTGCTAGTAGAGGCTCTGGCCAAGTTGATACTTGTGACTCCAAGAGGGAGTATTTATGCTCGATAGTGGGTTCATGCCTCCATTGAATCCGGGACGGTGACGGAAAGTTCTAAGGTTGTGGATGTGCTGTTGCCACTTGGGATAAAACATCAATGCTTTGTCTAAGGATATTTGTGTTGATTACATTACGCACCATACTTAATGCAATTGTCCGTTGTTTGCAACTTAATACCGGAAGGGGTGCGGATGCTAACCCGAAGGTGGACTTTTTAGGCATAGATGCATGCTCGGATAGCGGTCTATGTACTTTGTCGTAATGCCCCGATTAAATCTCATAGTAGTCATCATGATATGTATGTGCATTGTTATGCCCTCTCTATTTGTCAATTGCCCAACTGTAATTTGTTCACCCAACATGCTATTTCTTATCGGAGAGACACCACTAGTGAACTGTGGACCTCGGTCCATTCTTTTACATCTGAAATACAATCTACTGCAAACTTTGTTCTCTACTGTTCTTCGCAAACAAACATCATTTTCCACACCATACATTTAATCCTTTGTTTACAGCAAGCCGGTGAGATTGACAACCTCACTGTTACGTTGGGGCAAAGTATTTTGATTGTGTTGTGCAGGTTCCACGTTGGCGCCGGAATCCCCGGTGTTGCGCCGCACTACACTCCGTCACCAACAACCTTCACGTGGCCCTTGACTCCTACTGGTTCGATAACCTTGGTTTCTTACTGAGGGAAAACTTGCTGTTGTACGCATCACACCTTCCTCTTGGGGTTCCCAACGGACGTGTGCTTCACGCGTCATCAAGCATATTTTCTGGCGCCGTTGCCGGGGAGATCAAGACACGCTGCAAGGGGAGTCTCTCACATCCAATCTCTTTACTTTGTTTTTTTGCCTTGCTTTACTTTACTTTATTTACTGCTTTCTTTGCTTTCTCTATATCAAAAATACAAAAAATTAGTTACTTGCTTTACTTTACTTACTGTCTTGTTTGCGTTCTTTATATCAAAAACACAAAAAAAATTAGTTACTTGCATTTACTTATTTTTATTACTGCTAAAATGGGTACTCCTGAGAATACTAAGTTGTGCGACTTCACTAGCACAAATAATAATGATTTCATATGCACACCTATTGCTCCACCTGCTACTACAGCAGAATTTTATGAAATTAAACCTGCTTTACTAAATCTTGTTATGAGAGAGCAATTTTCTGGTGTTAGTTCCGATGATGCTGCTGCCCATCTTAATAATTTTGTTGAACTTTGTGAAATGCAAAAGTATAAGGATGTAGATGGAGACATTATAAAACTGAAATTGTTTCCTTTCTCCTTAAGAGGAAGAGCTAAAGATTGGTTGCTATCTTTGCCTAAGAATAGTATTGATTCATGGACTAAATGTAAGGATGCTTTCATCCGTAGATATTATCCTCCCGCTAAAATTATATCTTTGAGAAGTAGCATAACGAATTTTAAGCAATTGGATAATGAACATGTTGCCCAAGCATGGGAAAGAATGAAATCTTTGGTAAATAATTGCCCTACCCATGGACTGACTACTTGGATGATCATCCAAACCTTCTATGCAGGACTGAATTTTTCTTCGCGGAACCTATTGGATTCAGCTGCTGGAGGTACTTTTATGTCCATTACTTTGGGGGCGGCAACAAAACTTCTTGATGATATGATGATCAATTACTCTGAATGGCACACCGAAAGGACTCCACAAGGTAAGAAGGTAAATTCTGTTGAAGAAACCTCCTCCTTGAGTGATAAGATTGATGTTATTATGTCTATGCTTGTGAATGGTAGATCTAATGTTGATCCTAATAATGTTCCTTTAGCTTCATTGGTTGCTCAAGAAGAGCATGTTGATGTGAACTTCATTAAAAATAATAATTTCAACAACAATGCTTATAGGAATAATTTTGGTAACAACTATAGGCCATATCCTTCTAATAATGGTAATGGTTATGGTAATTCTTACAACAATAATAGGAGTGTACCCCCTGGTCTTGAAGCCATGCTTAAAGAATTTATTAGTACACAAACTGCTTTTAACAAATCTGTTGAAGAAAAGCTTGGTAAAATTGATATTCTTGCTTCTAAGGTTGATAGTCTTGCCGCTGATGTTGATCTTTTAAAATTGAAAGTTATGCCTAAAGAAGATAAAGATATTAAGTCATTTGCTACAGCAAACGCCATCCAAGTTCGAATTAATGAAAATATTAGATTGATGGCTGAATTGCATGCTAGGTGGGAAAGAGAAGAAAAACTAGCTAAAGAGAACAATGTAGCTAAAGTTTGGACTATTACAACCACTAGTAATGTTGATGCTTCACATGTTGCTAAACCTCCTACTATCAATGGTAAAATAATTGGTGTTGGCAATGTTTCTACTCCTAGTGCAAAGCGTGCAAAATTGCCTAACTCTGAAACCGCTAAAACTCTTAAACCGTTTGTGATAAAACTGCTGAAATTTTTCAAAATATTGGGGACAATGATCCCATTGTTGTAGATCATAATGGTTTAGATTTTTATGATTGTCATATCTCTGAAGTTATTAAGTTCTTACAAAAACTTGCTAGAAGTCCTAATGCTAGTGCTATAAATTTGGCCTTTACAAAACATATTACAAATGCTCTCATAAAAGCTAGAGAAGAGAAATTAAAACTTGAAACTTCTATTCCTAGGAAGTTAGAAGATGGTTGGGAGCCCATCATTAAGATGAAGGTCAATGATTTTGATTGTAATGCTTTATGTGATCTTGGTGCAAGTATTTCTGTTATGCCTAAGAAAATCTATGATATGCTTGACTTGCCACCATTGAAAAACTGTTATTTTGATGTTAATCCTGCTGATAATGCTATAAAGAAACCTTTGGGGAGGATTGATAATGTTCGCATTAAGGTTAACAATAACCTTGTCCCCGTTGATTTTGTTGTCTTGGATATTGAATGCAATGCATCTTGTCCCATTATTTTGGGAAGACCTTTTCTTCGAACTGTTGGTGCTATTATTGATATGAAGGAAGGGAATATTAAGTATCAATTTCCTCTCAAGAAAGGTATGGAACACTTCCCTAGAAATAGAATGAAGTTACCTTTTGATTCTATTATTAGAACAAATTACGATATTGATGCTTCATCTCTTGATAATACTTGATTCACACTTTCTGCGCCTAGCTGAAAGGCGTTAAAGAAAAGCGCTTATGGGAGACAACCCATTATTTTAGTTCTGCACTTTTGTTTTATATATTTGAGTCTTGGAAGTTGTTACTACTGTAGCAACCTCTCCTTATCTTTATTTTATTTCATTGTTGTGCCAAGTAAAGTCTTTGATAGTAAGGTTGATACTAGAATTGGATTACTGCGCAGAAACAGATTTCTTGCTGTCACGAAATTGAGTAGCCCCGTCTGTAGGTAACTCAGAAAAATCTGCCAATTTACGTGCGTGATCCTCAGATATGTACGCAACTTTCATTAAATTTGAGCTTTTTCATCTGAGCAAGTTAAGTGCCCCTGGAAAATTCGTCTTTACGGACTGTTCTATTTTGACAGATTCTGCCTTTTATTTCGCATTGCCTATTTTGCTATGTTGGATGGATTTCTTTGTTCCATTAACTTTCAGTAGCTTTGTGCAATGTCCAGAAGTGTTAAGAATGATTATGTCACCTCTGAATATGTGAATTTTTGATTATGCACTAACCCTCTAATGAGTTTGTTTTGAGTTTGGTGTGGAGGAAGTTTTCAAGGATCAAGAGAGGAGGATGATACAATATGATCAAGAAGAGTGAAGAGTCTAAGCTTGGGGATGCCCCCGTGATTCATCCCTGCATATTTCAAGAAGACTCAAGCATCTAAGCTTGGGGATGCCCAAGGCATCTCCTTCTTCATCGACAACTTATCAGGTCACCTCTAGTGAAACTATGTTTTTATTCCGTCACATCTTATGTGCTTTACTTGGAGCGTCTGTATGTTTTTATTTTTGTTTTTGTTTGAATAAAATCGGATCCTAGCATTCCTTGTGTGGTAGAGAGACACGCTCCGCTCGTTCATATGAACATTGGTGTTCTTAGCTTTACTTTTAATGTTCATGGCGAAGTGTGAAACTGCTTCGTTCATTGTTATATGGTTGGAAACAGAAAATGCTTCATGTGGTAATTGGTATATTGACTTGAATAACTTGATACTTGGCAATTGTTGTGCTCAAATAGATCATGTTTAAGCTCTTGCATCATGTACTTTGCACCTATTAATGAAGAACTACTATAGAGCTTGTTGAAATTTGGTTTGCATGATTGGTCTCTCTAAAGTCTAGATATTTTCTGGTGAGGTGTTTGAACAACAAGGAAGACAGTGTAGAGTCTTACAATGCTTGCAATATGTTCTTATGTAAGTTTTGCTATACCGGTTCATACTTGTGTTTGCTTCAAACAACCTTGCTAGCCAAAGCCTTGTATTGAGAGGGAATACTTCTCGTGCATCCAAATCCTTGAGCCAAAAACTATGCCATTTGTGTCCACCATACCTACCTACTACATGGTATTTCTCTGCCATTCCAAAGTAAATTACTTGAGTGCTACCTTTAAAATTTCATTCTTTGTCTTTGCAATATATAGCTCATGGGAAAATAGACTTAAAAACTATTGTGGTATTGAATATGTAGCTTATGTATCTTATTTCTTATAAGTTGCTTGTTGAGCGGTAACCATGTTTCTGGGGACGCCATCAACTATTTCACCATTGTTGAATATCATGTGAGTTGCTATGCATGTTCGTCTTGTCTGAAGTAAGGGTGATTTATCATGATCAAAGGGTTTGAGTATGCATATTGTTAGAGAAGAACATTGGGCCGCTAACTAAAGCCATGTATCATGGTGGAAGTTTCAGTTTGGACATCAATCCTCAAATCTCTTATGAGAATATTATCTCTTGTTGAATGCTTAAGCATTAAAAGAGGAGTCCATTATCTGTTGTCTATGTTGTCCCGGTATGGATGTCCTAAGTTGAGATCTATCAAAAACGAGAAATCAAATGCGATCTATCTCCTTGGACCTTTGTACAGGCGACATAGAGGTACCTGATGACGCGTAAAGCACTCGCTCGTTGGGAACCCCAAGTGGAAGGTGTGATGCGTACAGCAGCAAGTTTCCCTCAGTAAGAAACCAAGGTTTATCGAACCAGTAGGAGTCAAGAAGCACGTTGAAGGTTGATGGCGGCGGAGTGTAGTGCGGCGCAACACCAGGGATTCCGGCGCCAACGTGGAACCTGCACAACACAAATCAAAGTACTTTGCCCCAACGTAACAGTGAGGTTGTCAATCTCACCGGCTTGCTGTAAACAAAGGATTAAACGTATTGTGTGGAAGATGATGATTGTTTGCGAAGAACAAGTAAAGAACAATTGCGTAGATTGTATTTCGGATGTAAAGAATAGGACCGGGGTCCACAGTTCACTAGTGGTGTCTCTCCCATAAGATAAACAGATGTTGGGTGAACAAATTACAGCTTGGGCAATTGACAAATAAAGAAGGCATAACAATGCACATACATATATCATGATGAGTACTATGAGATTTAATCGAGGCATTACGACAAAGTACATAGACTGCTATCCAAGCATGCATCTATGCCTAAAAAGTCCACCTTCGGGTTATCATCCGAACCCCCTCCAGCATTAAGTTGCAAACAACAGTACAATTGCATTAAGTATGGTGCGCAATGTAATCAACACAAATATCCTTAGACAAAGCATCGATGTTTTCTCCCTAGTGGCAACAAGACATCCACAACCTTAGAACTTTCCGTCATTCGTCCCGCATTTAATGGAGGCATGAACCCACTATCGATCATAAATACTCCCTCTTGGAGTCACAAGTATCAACTTGGCCAGAGCCTCTACTAGCAACGGAGAGCATGCAAGAACATAAATAACATATATGATAGATTGATAATCAACTTGACATAGTATTCAATATTCATCGGATCCCAACAAACACAACATGTAGCATTACAAATAGATGATCTTGATCATGATAGGCAGCTCACAAGATCTAACATGATAGCACAATGAGGAGAAGACAACCATCTAGCTACTGCTATGGACCCGTAGTCCAGGGGTGGAATACTCACACATCGATCCGGAGGCGATCATGGCGATGAAGAGACCTCCGGGACATGATTCCCCTCTCCGGCAGGGTGCCGGAGGCGATCTCCTGAATCCCCCGAGATGGGATTGGCGGCGGTGGCGTCTCTGTAAGGTTTTCCGTATCGTGGCTCTCGGTACTGGGGGTTTCGCGACGAAGACTTTAAGTAGGCGGAAGGGCAGGTCAAGGGGCGTCACGAGGGGCCCACACAGTAGGCCAGCGTGGCCAGGGCTTGGGCCGCGCCGCCCTGTTGTGTGGTCACCTCGTGGCCCCACTTCGTTTCCTCTTCGGACTTCTGGAAGCTTCATGGAAAAATAGGACCCTGGGCGTTGATTTCGTCCAATTCCGAGAATATTTCCTTACTAGGATTTCTGAAACCAAAAACAGCAGAAAACAACAACTGGCTCTTCGGCATCTCGTCAATACGTTAGTGCCGGAAAATGCATAATAATCTCTACTACTTAAAAAGACTAAAATGGTTCCTTATTGTGCCATCACAATACGTTTCGTGGTTATGCTTCGTCGTTCCTTTCCGTCGCGCTTCCTCGTCCGTCGTCCACATGGGCCAGGCCCAATGCAGTAAAAAACGATCGTGGTCGATTCCTATCTCTCCTCCCCTCCAGATCCAACCCTCCCCCGCTTCCTCTCCCGTCATTCATCTCTTTTGCGGGGCTCGCCGCCACCCTCTGCCTAGATTCCTGCAGCCGGAGTTGAATCCTCTGCCCACCGCACCGTTTCTTGGCCAGATACGGAAGATTGATGCGCCTTTGGCCCGTAATGGACGGCGCCGTCCCGAGCACTGGCCCGGGGAACGGCGGCCAGCTAGGACGCTAGGTTCGGCACAATCCGCGCGGAGGCTCCACCCCATGTGGAGTGGTGGTTGCGGCAGCCGGATGTTGTCGTTCGGCTGCGGAGGCCCGGATGCGATGGTGATAAGGGAAGACAAGGTGGAGCTCGACTACGGCCAGCTCGAGTGGCCTCCTGTCGTCCCCTGATTCTGGGCCTTTCTTGGCTGCTTGGCGCAGAGGTCCGTCTAATACGTTGATATCAAACTTCGTGAGTACTTTATAAGCATTCCTCTATCTTCCTGATGATAAGATGCGTCTCAGTTAGCTAGAGATGGTCCACATGCTCCTTTTCTTCCTGATTATAAGATGCCTACATTCATTTTTAAGTTTCACTGACATAGAAGTAGGTTGACACATTTGATTACTCATGAAGGCCATGTGTGCGTGTGCGCGGGATGATGAGGTTATAAAGATTGGGAGAACCTAGCAAAGATGAAAAAACGAATAACTAAGTAGTCATCTTTATGCAGGCCAGGCTTCGTCTATTCAAATCAGAATTTACATTCTCTTCTCAATCTTGAGGTGAATTTATTAAGTATCTTGAAATCTTAGGTATGTTATCAGTGTTTGGTTCTTGGATTTCACCTCTGGTGTGTGTTCCAGATGCAGAGATTTTTACCCTCCACCTAGATTGCACTGTATTTTTTTATACTCTACCCATACATTGGATTTTTGTGTGGATGTTCTTTGTTAATGAAGGTCACTCCTGCTGTTATGTATCTACATGTTCTAGACCTTGGTTATGAATCGTGATATTTTCAGATATTCTGTATTTGGTTTTATGTCTAGTATATTTCTAATTGGTACTGCATACAAACAACAGTCTTCTACAATTTTGATTAGAAATATACGGTGGAGTATCCTAGATCGCACATCATCATGAGATTGTTTTGGGATTTCTGTTGCCACCTTTTGGTTTCATAGTTAGCTCTCTTTACTTGCCCGGAGTTATCGATATTCACATCAACAAAAGTATTTCTATAATGTAAATTGGTTGGTCATACCTTACATTACTTCGACAATAAAACCCCGCTCTGCAGCTCTACGATGATTGAATTTGGATGGTCCGATGAACAAACATAAACCACTCGTGTCTTGCGAGCAAGTAGGGTGATTTTTTTTGTCACGGATCTAAAAGGTTATTTCTATGAATTGACACTAAGATGAACCTGGGAGTCCTTTTCACTTGCTTAAATGGACTGATTTCTCCTTTTTTATCAGTAAATAAATTAAATAGATATGAGCAACGACTTCATCCATTACTACCGCGCAGGTTGAGGACACATATGAGCAACCGGCACCGGCTCTTGGGGAGGCAACGACAGTGGACCTGTTCAAGAGGTCGGTGTTCTTTGTGTCCATCGGGAGCAACGACTTCATCCACTACTACCTGCGCAATGTGTCCGGCGTCCAGATGCATTACCTCCCATGGGACTTCAATCAGCTTCTTGTTAATTCAGTGAGGCGGGAATCAAGGTCTGGTGCTTGCTCCTGCGTTTATATTATGCCATTGTTCACCTTCTTATTGATTACCAGTGTGATGTGTATTGTCTCGTAAGTCTCTAGAATTGGGTTTCACTTGCTGGAGTTGCGCCATGCATAGTTAAGGTGTAGGGATCTCTGTAACTATGAGTGGCATTTTGGACAAAAAATGGATTTAAATGAATGAACATCGTTGTATCCTTGTTGATTTGCAGTTCTGTAACATCAGTTTCTTCACTTTTGGTTTACCTATGAATAGTTCTTACTGCCAAATTTGTGGGTATTGCTTGTACAATGCATAGGTACTACATATGCTAAGTGTTTCAGACTGATTTTAACTGCAACATTTTGATAAAATATGAAATTCAAATGATTGGACCTATTATCCCAAGCCTGCAGTGAGTTAAAATGGTGTTTGTAGGTTGTATTTTGTCTTGTTTAAACTGAATGATGTGTTTGACTAACTGAAATGCTCAGGCTGTACTTAATTTTTGAAGCTGATTCTGGTGCCCTCATTTTGGAAGTTCAAGTCTGGTACTTTAAGCTCAAATGTGGAACACATTGCACATTTATCTCAAAGTGTTCAACTGTCTGTGACCCGGCCATGTAATAGCATGCTGCTCGGTTCATGCGTCATGGATAAGTGGATAACTTGATTGTCTGTACCTAATTTATCTCCCTTATTTATTTTTTTGAGGAGATTTATCTCCCTTATATAATCTTAAGAAGAGCATGTGATGCATGGTGATTGAATTTGCACATAACTGTAGTTTGTTGTATTCTCCCACTAAGAAACTGTAAACAGTATGGTGAAGTGCACATGAATTCTGGTCGTGCACCTATTTTAACAGAATATTGTAACATATAATCTTCTAAAGCACTTGTAAATAAAATAGTTGTCGGGTGTCAGTTGTTGCAGGTTCAAAATTTCACACTATTGACAACTTTGTATGGTTAAGGAATTATTTTCCAAGTGTTTGCACTTTTTAAGGAGAATGACTTTGATCACTTATGATAGATGCTCTGCCGGTAAGTTTCTCTGGACCAAGAAAATAAATTCTTCTAGCAATAACAATTCCACGTAATTTGTGCATACCTACATATGGCCAATAAGAGTTCTCGGCGTGAGAGTGATTCTCTCCATCTCGATTAGCACCTTCTTAAATGATATTTGCATATTACCCCTGGTGGCTCGGAGAGAGTGACAAACACATGGCTCTATTTTGAATTAAAAAATTGCACCAAGGCAAATAGTTGAGGCATGATTAACATAATTAGCTATATTTGCTTCTTGTTGCAGCAAACTATACTGCTAGATGTTTGTTTAATTTCATTTATATTAGAATATCTTAAGCGATAGGCCATAAAGTTAAAGCATTTTGATATAGAAGGTCTCATCCTTCCGAGAGGGTTTACTCAAAATTAGTTTGTGTTTTTTTAAAAATTTCCACGGGAGATAAGAGATAGGTGGATATTTTATTTGTGCCAATATATACTACCTGAGCTCTCCCTAACCAAGATACAGTCTAGAGATATAGCGTTGCAGCATGCAATAAGTCACCATTCTTCTCATGTCTATTATGCCTTGCCCATCAGTTCTCACTTTTTTAGTTTTCAGAACACGCTGCAATTTTTTTTAATTCTTATTGTGGTAGTTGCATCTTTTTCGTAAAATATAAACTTCTGTGAGATTTTGACCTTTAACTATCCAGAATAATAAAACTTGAGTGCAATTATTTTTATGCACTCTTGCTGTTTTTCATGCAGTTTCAGCAATTGTAACATATTTGTCACCGGCACACGAGGACACTATGTGATTTGATCATAAGACAGGTAGGATTTTGAAAACTAAGCTATACAATTAATATATTTTCTGAAAATAGTACATCCTTGGATTCTTCACGTTTCTGATCGAGGACGAGAAGTGGGCGACAGTTGCTTTATTCGTGTGTATGGGTTAGGAGTAGATGCAGGCGCCGGTGCGCCACCTCTGCTCTCCGTTCAGATTCAGGCTCGTGCATCTCTACACCTGCCGGTCTTCCAACAGTGTGGAGACCACTACAACAACTGGACACCACCATCCTAAGGCATAATGTGTGGAAGGGTAAAGAAGCCGAAATAAGAGCCTGATTTGAATTCAATGTACTACCACGGTTAAAAAATAGAAGAATAGTATGGGTCTAAGATTCCACATAAAGGTTATTTTTGCAACATATTTTTTAAGTTATGTGGTTATTGCGTCGAAATGTGAAAGTCATTTGCTAAAATAGTTCCTCCACGTTAATGTATTGTGCTTGTGTTCATATAGTGCTGATGGTTATATCACAATTGCAGGAAAGCTCTTTTGATATGGTCACTTCTTCAGGTATTCAATCTTCTCCTAGGTGGATGAGTCAATATGTTCATCTAGATATACTCTTCTATTTCAGTGTCAGCTAGCTGTTAAATTATTTTAGTTCTCTGCTCTGCTTGATGAACATTCCTCACAATAGGGAAACTGATGTTCATGACGAATGATCCTCTCTTAACGCAGCTATGTGCATGTATTTGCATGTGCAACCCAGTGGGCAGAGCTACCTGTGGTGGTCGACATGGACTATGTACAGTTGATCACTGTTGTGCTAAATACTGTGTTCATCTGTTAAAGGTATGCCAAAGAACTAGAGTGTACTTGTGTCACATCAACCTGGGGCATACATTGAATGGAGCGATCTTCTCTCTTCTGTTAAATGCAAGCACCAAAGGTAGCAATTAATTGGTGGTATGTGCTGACATTTATTTTTGCTGAGCTAAATAGTCGTCGGGGTGAGCCACTGACTGAACTGAAGAGAGAAGATCCGATAGGAGGGATGGCCACATGATGAACTGAATGTTGTGTGTGTGTACTGTTAGAGTTGGTTCGTTAACACTTGTAAACTTTGTTTAGAGAAATTATTGGCAGAGAATGTCGAAGAGGGATTGATGTTTGGATTGCATATTTTGGGTCTATGACTTTAAGAACAATGTTAATTTTCGGATGATATTTTACCAATTCAAATTTCAGTTTAGTGCTTGCTCCAGCGTGACAAGAAAATATGTCTTCTAACCATGTATGACAAATCATAACTCATGTTTGATAGGTCATCTTGATCTCCCTATTCGTTTGAACATGGATCTATAAATAATACATTTTGAAATGTCGGCAAGTATGAAGCATTGGAAAATTATATTTACAGGTACGACGATGATATAAACTTGAGGTATTTTTCGCGAAAACGCAAAAAACTTTGCGTTTCGATGCAAAGCTTAACGTAGTTAAGCAATCATGCGAACACATAAATTTAAATTTATTGTTTGTACTCCGTTATAAAATTTGATATCCCGTGGCAACGCACGGGCAATTGTCCTAGTCTAAAAAAAAGGAGGGGGAAGAAGAGAGAACACAATGACTTCCTTTGGGTTTAGTTTGGCTGCACTAAACAATTTAGAAGTACATACTTTGTTTGTTTCAGAATATATGTATGGCGCATTTCGCCAAAGATAGAATGTCTTTCAGCAAAATTTCTCCACCATATGCGGAAGTAATTTCCATAAAGAAAAATTAAATTTAAAATAGAAGAAATTGATGGGTCAAGTTGTATTTGGTTAAGGATGTCAATATTATTAAATAGTGTACCCTATGGGTAGAGTATGAGCATATTTTTGTACTTGGAAAATCGTGAATATGCTACATGCAATATCTCGTACTCGTGGGTATACCTAAATCTTACTCATTTTAGTCTAAAATGTACGTGTGTGCTTCACTTATTGAGTTGAGACAATTGTATTGTCATGTACTTGGGTGCAGTTATTTATCGAGTTGAGAGAATTGAGGGGAAAGAATAGAGGAGGGGGCACCGTGAGCAGCAGAAAGGAGAAATGTAGGAAAGCAGAGTAGATAGTGTCTGCTGTTTTGCCCTCCTCATGATGCCGGATGAAGTATCCAATCTAATCAGCATTGCTGAGTTCCATATTTAGTTTTTGTTAGCTGCTTGACTCCTTCAAGTGTCTACATACTACATGAAGTAAGTATTTTCCATCTGTGACTCATAAATTGTATGCATAAAGAAGCTAAATATCTGATCACTTTCACCATGAGGGCATGAGAATAGTAACACATTAGGACAGTAGGTTATGGTTTCAAGATTACAAAGTAGTTGATTCCTTCTGCGTATTAAGTTGACTTCCATGATCATGAATGTACTTAAAAATTTATTTAGTTAACATACAATGTGTTGTTCCGTAATGAAAAAATGTCATTTGAAAATAATTTAGTATAAGTAGGATAACTGGATAAAGAAATTCTAAAATTTAGTGAAATCTGAATCATTAAGTAAGCAACATTTTGTTACTCCATATATGAACCATTATTTTTTCATGGTGATTGTAGTGGTGTTTGATTTGCAGATAGATGAATTTCAATAGGGACATGTGATAATTTATTATCCACTTGTCATATCAATATCAAAAGACCTTTGAATCCTTCCATTTTCCCGTCACCGGGGATCCCTTTTAATGAGGAAGAAAGTGTAATAGAAAATACCCCCTTTTCTTCCATGCCTCATTTAATTGATAAAACCATTGTTTGGTCCAGTCTTGATTACGTTGTACTCTTGCTTGTAGCAATAGTTCTCAACTTGCCCAGGTTTGTAGTACAAAACACACCCATCTTCTGTGTCCAGAACATCCTTCCCAAGGCATGTGTAGGTGTTTGGATTTAAAACAATTGAGCTAATTGAACCAATGTTTGTTATTAAAGGTGTCTATTGTTATTAGACCAACAATTGTTCATTCTTCGTGTGACCTTTTTCTTACTCCTGAAAGGAAAAGAAGACGTGAGCTTGCTGGAGGGGCACAACAGGTTTCTCGAGCCAGAGAAGGTTGCAAAAGTATTAGAGCATGAGAAAACCTGATTGTATACAACTGTTGATGAATTCAGGTGATTACCAATAATCATTTCCGAAGTATTTTAAAATCATTACAAGTTTGCTGAACTACTTTGCAATCGGATCTTGTAGTCCACAACTTGAGTGGATGTGAGGGTAACGGAGCTGAAGACAAAGCCAGATGCAAAGTGCTCATCCCACTTGTAGTTTTGTTGGTATAATAAGCGAAAATGTATGTGTGCATGATCAAGTAGCCAAGGGGAGGAGGACAAGATGGATGCTCTAGCATTTGGTTCTCAAGTCACAATGTACATATTTTCTATGCTATTCCGGTTGAGTTAATATTTCCTACATCTCATGTGTTTGTTTAGACAATTGTTATTTTCCGGAAATTCAATTCGGCTACAGGGTGAATATGCTCCCTTCACCAAAAAAATCATATTTCGAAGTGTCAAAATTTTTTGAAAAAAAATCTACATGTACATCTCCGCAATACATGTGCATTCATCAAGTTTCACGAAAAACCAATATTTCTTGTGGTCTATGTAAAAAAGAGAAAATTTATCTTGTGAATTTTTTATTGTTTAGCGCTGAATTTTGTCTTTTTACACACGATGCGTGACAAGTAGATTTTTCGTGAAACGACTTTGTGAGCGCGTAGCACGTGAAGATGCATGTGCGATTTTTTAATTTCAATTTTTTGAAATTTTAAAATGTGTGTAAGATGCATTTCAAAATAGAGGAATCATATGCTCCCATGTTCCAAAACACCACTCCTGTTATTTCCCGCCTATCGCAGGTAACAGTGATCTTCAAGTTATTTTACTACAATAAAATGAAGAGAAAAATGCTTGTGACTGATGAGCGCAGATTGCACACCATTGGGGAACCCCAAGAGAAATGTATGATGAGCACAACAGCAAATTTTTCCTCAGTAAGAAATCAAGGTTTAATCAACCAGTAGGAGAAAGACGTGACTTCTGAAGGTGTTGCTAGCTGATGATACGTCCCAAACGTATCTATAATTTTTGATGTTCCATGCTTGTTTTGTTACAATTCTTATATGTTTTATGTGCATTTTTGCACACTTTTTAGCATTTTCTGTAACTAACCTATTAACGCAGTGCCAGTTCCTATTTTCTGCTGCTTTTGTGTTTCAGAAAAGTTGTACATGAAAGTTTCTCGGAATTGGATGAAACAAAAGCTCAGAGTCTTATTTTCCGGAACGAAGACAGAGTTAGAAGGACACGCGCAGGAGAGCTGCCACGGGGCAGTACATAGGGCAGGCGAGGCCCCACCTTTGGCCGCGCCTGGCCCATGTACTGGCGCCTCGTCGCCTCGTTTGCTCCGCCGTTTCGCCTATTTATTCCTCGTGTCGGGAAAACCCCATGGACGAGAGCCTCCATCCACGAAAAGTTCCGACACCGCCGTCAACCGAAACCCTAGTTCAGGAGGGTTCTGCGGTCCATCCCGGCACCACGCAGAGAGGGAAATCACCGCCGGAGGCCTCTACATCGTCATGTCTTCATCCGAGGTGATGCGTGAGTAGTCCTTCACGGGACCATGGGTCCATAGCAGTAGCTAGATGGTTGTCCTCTCCTTGTTGTGCTTCATATATAGATCTTGTGAGCTGTCTAACATGATCAAGATCATCTATTTGTAATTGCTACATGTTGGTTTGATGTGGATCTGATTTATAGAGAGATTGCTTTGGTTGAGATTATGTATTATGTTATTATGATCTTGCATACTCTCCGTTTCTAGTAGATGCTCTGGCCAAGTAGATGCTAGCGACTCCAAGAGGGAGTATTTATGATCGATAGTGGGTTCATGCCTCTATTTAACTATGCGAAGGGACCTTGTTCTCTACGGTTGTAGATGTGTTGTTGCTACTAGGGAGAAAACAGTGGTGTTCTATTCAAGGGTAGTTTCATCGTTTACTTTACACATATTGCTTAAAGCGATAGTCCGTTGCTTACAACTTAATACTGGAGGGTGTCGCGGATGTAATCCTGAAGGTGGATTATTAGTCATAGATGCAGTTGGATTACGGTCTATGTATATTGTTGTAATGCCCGCATACTTTTATAGCATGTATTCTGCACCAACATTTAGCGTAGAATCTTTGTTTGTCAATTGCACATCTGTAATTTGTTTACCCAGCATATTTATTTTATTGGGGAGGTGCCTCTAGTGAACTGTGGACCCCGGTCCTTCTTCTTTTAATTGCAATCTTCTACAATATTTTCTGTTACGTTCTCTGCAAACAATTCTTTTTCCACACGGTTCGTTTAATCCTTTGTTTTCAGCAAAACCAGTGAGCTTGACAACCTCGCCGAAAGTTGGGGACAAAGTACTTGGTTGTTTGTGTGTAGTTCTCCACGTTGTTGTTGACGCCGACAGTGCGCCCTGCCACGAGTTGGTTCGCAACACCTCGGGAGAGAACGTTTTTCTCCTATTGGTCGATAAACCTTGGTTTCTTACTGAGGGAAAACTTCCTGCTGTGCTCATCATACCTTCCTCTTGGGGTTCCACTCAACGTTGCGCATAAATTCTCCTTCATCAACTCCACACTCAGCAGCTGACTATTGGCAGGGCGCACAACAACAACGTGGAACTTGCACACAACACAACCAAAATACTTTGCCCCAACTTTCAGTGAGGTTGTCAATCTCACCGGTTTCGCTGCATGCAAAGGATTAAACGTATCGAGTGGAGAGAGATATTTGCAGTAATTAAAGAGAACAGTGCTTGCGAAAAGTAAATAGAACAAGATCGCAGTAGATGAATTTATGAGTGTAAAAGAAAGGATCGGGTCCATAGTTCACTAGAGGTGTCTCTCCATAAAGATAAATAACATGATGGGTGAACAAATTACAGCTGAGAAATTGACAGAATACCGACCATACATGACAAGATGATTACTATGAGATTCGTTTGGGCATTACAACATAATACATAGACCGTATCCAACTGCGTCTATGACTAATAATCCACCTTCCAGTTATCGTCCGAACCCCTTCCAGTATTAAGTTGCAAGCAACAGATTATTGCATTAAGCAATGTGTGTAAAGTAAATAATAGAATTGTCCTTGGATAAAACATTGTTGTTTTCTCCCTAGTAGCAACAACACATCTACAATCTTAGAAGTTATTGTCACTCTTCCAGAGAACTAGAGGCATGAACCTACTATCGAGCATAAATACTTCATCTTGGAGTCACAAGCATTTACTTGACCAGAGTATCTACTAGCAACAGAGAGCATGCAAGATCACAAATAACATATGATAAATATATAATCGATCTCAACATAGTATTCAATATTCATCGGATTCCAGCAAACACAACATGTAGCATTACATAAGGATGATCTTGATCATGTAGAGCAGCTCACAAGATCTAAACATGAGGCAAAAATTGGAGAAGACAACCATCTAGCTACCGCGATGGACCCATAGTCCGGGGATGAACTACTCACGCATCACTTCGGAGGCGGGCATGGCGATGTAGATACCTCCGGCGATGATTTACCCCTCCGGTAGGTTGCCGGGAAGAGCTTCGAACCCCCCCCCAAGCTAGGGTCTGCAATGGCGGCCGCGATGGAACTTTTCGTGGATGGAGGCTCGGGTGTTTAGGTTTTTTCCGAGATCGTGAATAAATAGGCGGAAGAGCGAGGTCGGTGGAGGCCAGGGTGGCTGACAAGGTATCGACTTGTCAATGCCTACAGATTTTAGACTAGGGTTTTTAGGGAAGTAAAGGGCAAGTTGATCTCAAAGGTTCAGCCGGAAAAGTACTCGACTGCTAAGAAATTAGGGTTGTGTTGACAATGAAATCGATCCTCTCTTTGTCCCTCGATTCCCCCTTATATAGGAGGCGGAGCCAAGGGTTTCGTGATGTACAAGTTACAAAGTCCGTGAGACTCTTTGAGTTCGTCCCGTAATAGTTACAAGTCAGTATTCCTAATACAACTCTATCTTTCCCTAATTATCTCATAACTGGGCTTCCGGGGTTTATAAACTTCGGGTCGTGGGCCTTCAGTAAACCCCGGGTACTATCTTCGGCAGGCCCACTGAGAATGCCTATGTCAGTAGCCCCCGAGATTTTGCTTGAATCGAAGAATCAAGGAAAATCTCCATCTTTATAATCATCATATGTCTTCTTCGAGTCAATAAATAACTTTCATAAAACAGTCGTATATTGTACAGGGATAACGGTAGTTGGGGCTGGTTCATCCGACGGATCAGGTACCAGTTAACTGCTCTTGTGGGAATCCGCAAAAACCTACTTCAAGATCACGTCCCTAGACATGATCTCGGGATACTGGCGTAATTCGACATGTGCCTCTTAAGGTCTTACTAGATGCCGAATTCCAGTCATGTTTTATCGGGTACCTAACGCGTCCGTTAGGATTTTTCTTCGTATCTGTTGATACGGAAAAAAGTAGCAGAACGCTTTCAGAGGCGATGCCACGCCGCGCAGGACGGATCCTGGGGACTTACCTTCGCAAAGTATTGCGGCATTCAGAGATTAATTCACGACTGAGGCGCTCTGAGAATATATTGTCGAGTGCCTTTTTCGGCTGCTGGAATAGCACATTTATTCGAGTCAACGGATGACATGGGTATACCCTTCGGATACCCATTATTAGTATACCTGGATCGGCTCGGCCCAATATGGAGAAGGCCCAACAAGGCCACCCGAAGAAGTAGTCGACTAGGACTCTTGTAAAACCCTAGGCTGGTTGCATATATAAATCTAGCCAGGGCACCCGAAATAAGGAGGAGAACAGATAGACAGAAGATAGACAACATAGCTCCGCCTACGGCGGCACCCTGTAAACACATCTATGATCATATACTGGATTGCTAGCAGCACATAGGGATCCTCCACCGAGGGGACCCGAAGCTGGGTACGTCGTGTGCCTAATCTCGTCCCCGGAATCTCCATCGTCGCTCTTCCCGAAAACCCTAGTCTACAATACGTAGGCATTGCCTAGGTGATCCCTCGTCAATTGGCGCCGTCTGTGGGAATCAGCGACGGTTGGGTTTTGTCATCCGGGCGAGATCTATCGAGCTTATCGTCAACAACGATCAGATTGCATCTAGTCGACTTTGGGGCGCTTCATCTTCATGGCCAAGGATGGACTACTTCGGGTATGCAGCGGGGCTCTACATCAACTACTACGCCTCCTGTGCGTGGCTGCCGAGCTAGAGCACCAAAGAAGAAAGGAAATAAGATTGAGTTGAGATTGGATCTTATACGGCTAGCATAACTGTCCATGAGGCGCACACGAAAGCAGAAGCGCCAAGGCGTGCATGGATTTTTCGGCCGGGTGTAAATCGCGTGCCTCGATCGGAACACCATATCACAATTTCCTTTTACTATAGTCTATTTTCGATTATTCTATTCAACCTACTAATCGTGTAATATCTAAGTTGATTTTCATGCAACTACGGGGAGGAGTTAATCTAACCATCCAGGCGAAAGCAGCCAAAGGAGCAAACTTATGCAGTATAAGGTGCTTGGAGAATTGCTTCGGGTTTTTCTATTCATCTCCATCTTCTCTTTCATTGACTATCCCATCCATTGTTTATCATATTAAAACTAGACTGGATAATCGTTGTTTTTTCTATGCACATGGGAGAACCAAGCAAATTGAATAGGGGAAATCAATTCTATTCTCATTGGTCGTGCGGACATAGAAGTCGACGAAAAAGACTCGGAAGACCATCAAAGTTACTCGCTACCGCAGACCCAACAGCGTGCATCAGTCCATTGAAGACTCATCTGTAGTGAATCAACAATCTCATCGGAATAAAACTTCGACTACTCGCCTGTCGAGGACTCGCGGCTACGCAATCACCACGCTCGGGGGCTCACAAAACGCTCGGGGCTCACCCGTCAAGGATCAACTATGTCGACTACGTCCCTTTCATCGACAACTTCTGGCCAGGTGTCGCGTGATTACACCAATTTTGTCCGCGGCACGACCTGCTCTCATGTCGGCTCCACCGTAGCCGATAAAAAGCTAAGTGTATCATTCAAGAGTCAGTTATTATTTACTTTCGCTACACCCAAGTACTCGGGGGTGGCGCCATTACATTGTTACAGACAAATTCACCTAAAAACCGGGGCTGTGCCATTACTTCGTTACCACAAATATACTTGGTTACTTGGTGAATTTCTTTTCTTCGGCTCTGGATATATCTTCTCCGGCTCAGTGAAATTATTTTCTTCGGCTCAGTGGAATTATTTTCTTTGACTTAGTGGATTTATCTTCTTCGGATCAGTGGATTTATTCTCTCTGGATTACTGGATTGGTTTTCTTTGGGTTATTACTGGTTCACTTATACAATATTACCCGACGCGTTTCCGGGTCAATAGATTCATCTTTTATGGTTATTACTGGATTCTTCGGCTCAATGGATTCATCCTCTATGATATCAATGGATTCATCTTCTATGGTTATTACTGGAACTATTTTCTTCGGCTCAATGGATTCATCCTCTATGATATCAGCGGATTCATCTTCTATGATTATTACTGAATTATTCGGGTCAATGGATTCATCTTCTATGATGTCAGTGGATTCATCTTCTATGATTATTACTGGATTCTTCGGGCCAATGGATTCATCCTCTATGATATCGACAGATTTATCTTCAATATATGCACTATATTTAAATGGCGTAATCTTCAATATGGTTCATCTCAAATACTTCATCTGGGATTCATCTTCGTATATTATTGTCTATGGCTTCATCTTAAATGGCTTCACCAAATATGACACCGCGATTCCATCAACTTATTTCGACGTCACGCCTAACGCTCGGGGGCTCGACAACGATTTCGCATCGGGTCACGACTACGACACAACAATCATGACATCACCTCAGCAACGCTTGGGGGCTCGGCTATTTCTTCATCAAACAATTTGGCGGCATTTATTTTCGCTATTTGGTGGTTTCTACTTCGCTCGACTTCTTCTCCGCACTCGAAGACTTCATCGCGCCGACTCCGTCGTGCCCAACAAGCTAAGTGTTCCTTTGATTTGCATAAAGTTGATTATCATTTACTTTCGCCGCACCCGACACTCGGGGCTGCGCCATACTTCTTCACTTTGCATCTCAGGTCGACAGAAAGAATAATTGCGCCTACAAAAAGTCTTCAGGGAGGAACCCGACGAAATCAAAAGAGAACCCGACGAAATCTTTTTCAGGGAGGAACCCGACGAAATCAAACAAGAACCCGACGAAATCTTCTTCAGGGAGGAACCCGACGAAATCTTCTTCAAAAGAGAACCCGACGAAATCTTGAGAGAACCCGACGAAATTGTCTTCAAAAGAGAACCCGACGAAATCTTATTCAGGGAGGACCCGAAGAATTATCTTCAAGGAGGTCCCGAAGAATTATATTCAAGGAGGTCCCGAAGAATTATCTTCAAGGAGGTCCCGTAGAATTATTCTCAAGGAGGTCTCGAAGAATTATCCTCAAGGAGGTCTCGAAGAATTATCTTCAAAGAGGACCCGAAGAATTGTCCTCAAAGAGCACCCGAAGAAATTTTCCTGAAGGAGGAACTCGACGAAATTTTCATCAAGGAGGAACCCAAAAAAAAAAAAGGTGGACAAATCTTCGGGTTCATTGTCTCGTCATATTGTTTCGAGCAAGAGCATCGGTGATGTACCTGACAATATAGAAGAACCAATATATTCGGCTGTCTTATCAAGCCCGAGAGAAAAATAGAAGAACCCGCAAAATGGGTCATTGCATCAGCCGAACAAGGCACTTGACAAAATATTCTCAGAGCGCCAAAGTCGCGAATAATCTCCGAATGCCGCAAAACTCTGCGAAGGTAAGACCCCGGGATCCGTCCTGTGTGGCGTGGCATCGCCAAAGACTGCGCTCTGCTACTTTTTTCCACATCAACAGATGTGAAGAAATATCCCAGCGGACGCGCTGTGGACCCGATAAAACATGACTGGGGCTCGACAGATGGTAAGACCTTAAACGGCACCTGTCGAGCTAGCACCAGTATCCCGAGATCATGTCCAGGGACGTGATCTTGAAGTAGGTTTTTGCGGATTGCCACTAGAGCAGTTAACTAGTACCTGATCCGTCAGATGAACTAGCCCCAATTACCATTATCCCTGTACAACATAGATATGGATGTCAAATAAAAATAGCAACGGCCTGAAGTCGATAAAAAGAGGGGCTGCGCCAAGTTCTTTATCGAGTAGTACAACTCGAGCCTATGCCTAGGTGCAAGCACCTGCCCATAGGCTCGGGGGCTACTCTTATCGAGAGTATTGTTCACCCTCCCGATAAGATACAAGAAAGAGGAAAAATTGTTGTATCGATTAAAAGCAAGTTGAGCCTACACCCAAGTGCAAACACTTGGCTGTAGCCTCGGGGGCTACTCCCATCGGGAGCGCTGGCCGCGCACCCGATAGAAAAATAACTTCGACAGCATCCATGACAATCAAGGTTTGTAGACTCAACTCGATTCTACGACTCAAGTGGAGCCTACTCCCATCGGGAGCACATGGATTTCATCAAGTCCTCCAGAAATATAGTTAAGTTCTTCATCGAGTAGTACAACTTGGGTCTATGCCTAAGTGCAAGCACTTACCCATAGACTCGGGGCTACTCCCATCGGGAGCGCTGTCGCGCACCCGATAGAAAAATAACTTCGAGAATCGTCAACATCATTTATGCTACACATGATCTACGACATGGACCTCGCCTTTGGAGATGATTATGCTTGGAGTCTCTACGCAAGTCTTCAACTTCCCTAGACACTCGGGGGCTACTGACATGGGTATACCCTTCGGGTACCCATTATTAGTATACCTGGATCGGCTCGGCCCAATATGGAGAAGGCCCATCAAGGCAACCCGAAGAAGTAGTCGACTAGGACTCTTGTAAAACCCTAGGCTGGTTGCATATATAAAGCTAGCCAGGGCACCCGAAATAAGGAGGAGAACAGATAGACAGAAGATAGACAACATAGCTCCGCCTGCGGCGGCACCCTGTAAACACATCTATGATCATATACTGGATTGCTAGCAGCACGTAGGGATCCTCCACCGAGGGGACCCGAAGCTGGGTACGTCGTGTGCCTAATCTCGTCCCCGGAATCTCCATCGTCGCTCTTCCCGAAAACCCTAGTCTACAATACGTAGGCATTGCCGAGGTGATCCCTCGTCAACGGATGACTTGTATATTTTTATTTTGTCCTCCCGATGGGAGTATATGAAGAGTTATTTTATAACTCGAAATATGCTCACCGTGACTTCTTTAATTTCATCGGGCACGCGAACAGCGTTCCCGATGGGAGTAGCCCCCGAGGCTACAACCAAGTGCTTGTACTTGGTTGTAGGCTCACCTTTTTAGCACCTTTGTCGCTATATTGTCATCTCTTCTAACTCTCCCATCTTTATCGGGTGCGAGAACAACACTCCCGGTGGGAGTAGCCCCGAGGCTACAGTCGAGTATTTATACTTGGTTGTAGGCTCAACTTGCTTTACTATTGAACAACTCTATATTTTATCATCCGCGTTACCCTCTTATCGGAAGTATAAACAATACTTCTAATAAGATTAGCCCCCGAGCATATGAACAAATGCTTGTATTTGATCATAGGCTCTCGCCTTTTCTTTGTTGAAATACTCGAAATTTCCCTGGCAATATCCTTGATGAAGCTACTCGAAGTTCTCTTTCAGTGACTTCGTTGTGGATGATGGCTGTAGACTAATGTTTGTCCTTCTGACTCAACTCATTTATCAAACCCCTTTAAAAAGTAGCCCCCGATCATTTGAACAAAAACTTGTATTTGATCAAAGGCTCCCGAAATTATCATTAATGCTTCTCTGTCGCCAATCCTCAAAGCACCGCGATCGAAGTTTTTTTAAAAGTGACATCGGTCTTGACGATGGCCACGACCACTATCGGGAAGACGCGAGTTCTGTCCTGTCATTGACCTGTGGGCCCGAAACTCTGCGGTATTTGACACGTTACGTAAGTGGGGGACACACGTACTCCGCTTTTTATGGCACGCGCACTGTGGCGCCTGTTTAGTTACCTCCAGGTAAAATACTGTTTTACCCCCGGAAACACGTGTAAGGTGCCAGATCCATTTCTTCTCCATCCAACGGCGCGGCGATTCGTTGGTTTGCTATAAATAACCGTCGTCTTCCTCAGAAATCCCCTTCGCTGCGCCGCGCTCCTATCTTCTCTCTGTCCAAAAGCTTCCATTGCAACCAAACAAGCTCCTGCGCTCGTCTTCATCCTCAATCTTTCCAGCGCCAACGTTGATGCCACCGCGGGCGAGGCACACAAGGCACACCACCCCAGAGACAAGCATGGCGACACAAGATCTTGAGGTTTCTGAGTGGGAGAGATCTAAGATCTCAAACCAAGACACGAACCTGATGAAGAAGCTTGGCTTGATGAAGAAGGAGGAGGCGTTGATCTTCCCCAGCGAAGAAAGCTTTCCGACGCCCCCCATCCATTATCGGGTAACCTTCGTTGACCACCTCATCCGCGGTCTCTCCGCTCCTATCCATGAATTTCTTCATGGATTACTCTTTGTGTATGGGTTGCAGCTGCACCAGCTGACTCCCAATTCTATCCTCCATATTTCTAACTTTACCACCCTCTGCGAGTGCTTTCTCGGGACCCAACCGGAATTGGGCCCTGTGGAAACGCATTTTCTGCATCCGCAGCAACGGCTCCCACAACATTGCCTATAACATAGGTGGTGTTGTTATCTGTGTCCGCCCTAACGTCGAGTATTTCGACGTCAAATTCCCCGACTCCGCCCAAGGGAGGCGCAAAAGATGGCTATACGTCCACGAGGAATGCTCTGACTCGCAGGAATACAGTATCACACCCTTTGATGGTAGCGCAAAAATCCTTCGGCGCAGATCCTGGGATGCAGAAGCCACCGAAGAAGAGAAAACGGCGACAGATGCACTGATGAAGCGCATCCACGAGCTGCAGAATACCCGAGGCAAAGAATTGTCGGGTATTCAAATTACCGCCTATTTCCTTAGGATTTGGGTGCAGCCTCTACAGGATCGCAAAAACCCTATGTGGTTGTATGCTGGCGAGAAAGATGTCGACCGCATATCCAAAGATCTCTCTGTGAAGGATTTGGAGAAGCTTTTTCGACGTGTTTCGTCGTTAAGAAAAAAGGATTCAGTTCCAACCTCCTGCCGCATGGAACCATACAGTGGTGCCCACGCTCCCCCCAAAGTAAGAAGCCTGTATCTCGAGTTTTTTGATTCCTATCTCGATTAACCTGCTTTCTCGACTTTGATTCAAATTTCGACTGCTATCTTGGTGTTGACTTCCGTCCTCAACTGTCCCGTGTTATTGTTTTTCCTTTTGCAGAACCACCAAGTCACCCCTTCTTTGCCTCCCTTACCTGAAGGTGGGGAGGTCGATGAACGAGCCATCGTTGCCGACGATGCGCAGGGTACTTCTCGCCCTGAGAGTGAAATCGCGGGATCTCACAAATCCGCGGGTTCCTCTGAAAGAGAGACTGAATCTGAGGATTCCGAGTCAGCGCATTCTCTCCCTTCCGCTGTTTCCCCCCGGAGCAAGAGGAAGAGGGGTGATGTCGAAGACTCCGGCACCTCCAAAGCCGGCGGATCACCTGCCGAGGAAACTTCTCCCGAGGAGGAGGGTGCCTTCAACCCTTACGATGATGCCCTCGTTAGCTTGTAGGTTACCCTGCCGTCTTTTTCTCTTTATATATTGTTTTTTGAATATTCTCATACTATCTTTTGTGCACAGTAGCGACGAAGAAGAAGAACCCACTTCTAATGTGACTGCTCCCATGAGCACGTCACAAACTTTAGTTCTTTCGGAAACTCGCCATGCAACGGAGGAAACCTCGCCCCCTCAGCAGGACTTAGAAAAGTCGACTCCTGCTGCCAGCCCCCGTGCCCCCTCGCCGAAGAGAGCGAGAGTTGAGCTTGGCGAGGAACAAAGCCTCTTGGCCGGGAGTTCGGCGACTCCTTCTTTGGACGATGTAAGAACCCTTACCACTATTTTGTCTTCTGTCGAACTTTCCTCCTTTTTGACCTTCTCAGCCACTTTCTTTTTTCAGCCTCCGATGAAAGAATTTATTCGTCTTGGTACTCAATTTATTGGGTACCGTGACACTGTTGATAATTTAAAAGGTACTCCTTTCTCTCGTCCCTTCCTATCGAGTAAACTTTCCTTTGTTATTTTTATCTTGACATTGCCGTCCTTTCTTTTGCTAGAGGCTCTCGCCAAAGCTAACAAGCGTGTCGATGATCTTTCCCTCGAGCTGGAGCAAAGTGAAAAAGCTCGCGAAAAGGCCGAGCTAGAAGCTGCCTCTGTTGGAGGTCTTCGAGAGAGACTCCATCAAGCTGAAACTCCTTTGAGTGACAAAATAACTCAGCAGATCGCTCGTGAGGAGGATGTCATCGCCCGCCTGGAGTCGCAGAATCGGTGTTTTGTCAGTAAGTTCGTAAATCACTTTGATTAAGTTTCTTCCAAAATTATCTTCTCCTTATACTTGTTGATAACCCGAAATTTGTTTCAGTAGGGAAGATCATTCAGGATTTCGAACTTCAGAAGCCTGAAGATGACCGTCTTCTCGACACTCTTTCCCTCCTCGAAATTCATGGGGATCTGGTGCGCCGCAGTATCGCTGATGCTCGGGCCGCATTTTCGCGCCTTTTCCCCTACTTCTTCCCAAAGAAAAACCAGCCAGACACCTTCGCTGACCTTACCAAGCGCTTCATTCCCGAAGAAGATCTTGGGCTGGCTCTCCGGCAGGAAAGCTTGAAGATTGGCGTTGAAGGCACCATAGCTTTGGTTGCGAAGCCGACGAACGTCGACGGCGAAAGCTGGTTGATGGCGTGTATTTCACACGCTCGTGGGCGACCCGCAAGAGGAAGGTATGATGAGCACAGCAGTAAGTTTTCCTCGAAAGAAACCAAGGTTTATCGAACCAGGAGCCAGAAGCACGTTGAAGGTTGATGCAGCGGGATGTAGTGCGGCGCAACACCGGAGATTCGGCGCCAACGTGGAACCTGCACAACACAGTCAAACTACTTTGCCCCAACGAAACGGTGAGGTTGTCAATCTCACCGGCTTGCTGTAGACAAAGGATTAACCTATTGTGTGGAAGATGATTGTTTGCGAAAGCAGTAGAACAAGTATTGCGAGATTGTATTTCATAAAGAGAATTGGACCGGGTCCACAGTTCACTAGAGGTGTCTCTCCCATAAGACGAACAGCATGTTGGGTGAACAAATTACAGTTGAGCAATTGACAAATAAAGAGAGCATGACAATGCACATACATATCATGATGAGTATAGTGAGATTTAATTGGGCATTACGACAAAGTACATAGACCGCCATCCAACTGCATCTATGCCTAAAAAGTCCACCTTCAGGTTATCATCCGAACCCCTCCAGCATTAAGTTGCAAACAACAGACAATTGCATTAAGTATGGTGCGTAATGTAATCAACAACTACATCCTTAGACATAGCATCAATGTTTTATCCCTAGTGGCAACAAGCACAACACAACCTTAGAACTTTCTCACACCGTCCCGTGTGTCAATGCGCATGAACCCACTATCGAGCATAAGTACTCCCTCTTGGAGTTAAAAGCATCTACTTGGCCGCAGCATCTACTAATAACTGAGAGCATGCAAGATCATAAACAACACATGTATAACTTTGATAATCAACATAACAAGTATTCTCTATTCATCGATCCCAACAAACGCAACATATAGAATTACATATAGATGATCTTGATCATGATAGGCAGCTCACAAGATCCGACAATGATAGCACAATGGGGAGAAGACAACCATCTAGCTACTGCTATGGACCCATAGTCCAGGGGTAGACTACTCACACATCACACCGCAGGCGACCATGGCGGCGTAGAGTCCTCCGGGAGATGAATCCCCTCCGGCAGGGTGCCGGAGGCGATCTCCGGATCCCCCGAGATGGGATCGGCGGCGACGGCGCCTCAGCAATGTTTTCCGTATCGTGGCTCTCGGTACTGGGGGTTTCGCCACGGAGGCTATTTGTAGGCGGAAGGGCAAGTCGAGAGGCGGCACGGGTGGCCCACACCACAGGGCCGCGCGGCTGAGCGGGGCCGCGCCGCGCTAGGGTTTGGCCCCCGTGGCCCCTCTTCGTCTGCGTGCTTCGGTCTTCCGGAAGCTTCGTGGAGAAAATAGGCCTCCGGGCTTTTATTTACGTCCAATTCCGAGAATAGTTTCTTTACTAGGATTTCTGAAACCAAACACAGCAGAGCAGTAGAAGCATCGGCTGGCACTTCGGCATCTTGTGTAATAGGTTAGTTCCGTAAAATGCACGAATATGATATAAAGTGTGCATCGAAACATGTAGATAACATCAATAATGTGGCATGGATCACGAAATTTTCGGTACGTTGGAGACGTATCCCCTGGTGGGACGAAGGGTTGGGGGACTTGGAGACGTGGCAATCCTTGATTAGAGCTGCCAAACCGCACTCAAAGAAGATCCTCTCCTTCCTCGGATACAAGCCAGCTGATTCCCCGGTTACGCAAGCGGGAGGTCAACTAGACCATCATGTCTCTGTTTTTCTTTTTCTTCTTCTTTTGATGATGTCGCCTTAGTAGTGGCTTGCGGCAGCCTGCCATTGGTTCACTAGGAGCCAATTCTTGTAATGAACGTGTAAATATCAAAATGATTTAATGGAATGCTATTTTGCAAAATGATTGATGTCGGGATTTTCTTTCCAGTTGGTGACATAGACATCCCCAATGGGCCTGCCAAAGATGGTACCCAGGGTTTATTGAAGGCCCATGAAGTCGAAGAATATGAAGTTCGGAAGCCCAATTAGTTGTTAAGGAAAGATAGAGTTGTATTAGGAATAAAGAGATTTGTAGTCTTACGGGTTGAGCTCAGAGAGTCTCCCGGAGTTTGTAAACTTGTGTAATACGAAACCCTCGGCTCCACCTCCTATATAAGGGGGAGTCGAGGGATAAAGAGAGGATCGAATCATTGTTCATGTAACCCTAGTTTTCATAAGCAGTCGAGTACTTTTCCGGCTAAAACCCTCGAGATCTACTTGCCCTCTACTTCCAACAAAAACCCTAGTCTACAACTTGTAGGCATTGACAAGTCGATACCTTGTCAATTGGCGCCGTCTGTGGGGCTAGAGGCGACAAGGAGCTGATCTCGACTTCTTCGGTAGCAAGCAACGCGATGGATCGAGGTAAATGGATCGAAACTGATCTAGTCGATTTTGTTCCTCACCCGCCCTCCCGTTTGGATGCATATGTGTATATGGAGGTGTTGGAGATATGCCCAAGAGGCAATAATAAAGTGGTTATTATAATATCTTTGTGTTTATGATAAATGTTTGCATACCATGCTATAATTGTATTAACCGAAACATTGATACATGTGTGTTATGTAAACAACAAGGAGTCCCTAGTAAGCCTCTTGTATAACTAGCTTGTTGATTAATGGATGATCATGGTTTCGTGATCATGAACATTGGATGTTATTAATAACAAGGTTATGTCATTAGTTGAATGATATAATGGACACACACCCAAATGCTTTAAGCATTCAACAACAATTAATTTTTTTCTCTATTAGAGACGGAGGATGTTTGTCCAAAACTGAAACTTCCACCATGGAATCATGGCTTTAGTTAGCGGCCCAATGTTCTTCTCTCACAATATGCATGCTCAAACCATTCAACTCAGTGTAGATCGCCTCTTACTTCGTACAAGACGAACATGCATAGCAACTCACATGAAATTCAACAATGAGTTGATGGCGTCCCCGCAAGAACATGGTTATCGCACAACAAGCAACTTAATAAGAGATAAAGTGCATAATTACATATTCAATACCACAATAGTTTTTAAGCTATTTGTCCCATGAGCTATATATTGCAAAGGTGAATGATGGAATTTAAAGGTAGCACTCAAGCAATTTACTTTGGAATGGCTGGAAAATACCATGGTATAGGTAGGTATGGTGGACACAAATGGCATAGTGGTTGGCTCAAGTATTTTGGATGCATGAGAAGTATTCCCTCTCGATACAAGGTTTAGGCTAGCAAGGCTTATTTGAAACAAACACAAGGATGAACCAGTGCAGCAAAACTCACATAAAAGACATATTGAAAACATTATAAGACTCTACACCGTCTTCCTTGTTGTTCAAACTCAATACTAGAAATTATCTAGACCTTAGAGAAACCAAATATGCAAACCAAATTTTAGCATGCTCTATGTATTTCTTCATTAATGGGTGCAAAGCATATGATGCAAGAGCTTAAACATGAGCACAACAATTGCCAAGTATCACATTACCCAAGACATTTATAGTAATTACTACATGTATCATTTTCCAATTCCAACCATATAACAATTTAACGAAGGAGAAACTTCGCCATGAATACTATGAGTAGAAACCAAGGACATATTTGTCCATATGCTACAGCGGAGCGTGTATCTCTCCCATAAAGTGAATGCTAGGATCCATTTTATTCAAACAAAACAAAAACAAAAACAAACCGACGCTCCAAGAAAAAGCACATAAGATGTGGCCGAATAAAAATGTAGTTTCAGGGAGGAACCCGATAATTTGTTGATGAAGAAGGGGATGCCTTGGCATCCCCAAGCTTAGACGCTTGAGTCTTCTTGATATATGCAGGGGTGAACCACCGGGTGCATCCCCAAGCTTAGAGCTTTCACTCTCCTTGATCATGTTGCATCATACTCCTCTCTTGATCCTTGAAAACTTCCTCCACACCAAACTCGAAACAACTCATTAGAGGGTTAGTGCACAATATAAATTGACATATTCAGAGGTGACACAATCATTCTTAACACTTCTGGACATTGCATAATGCTACTGGACATTAGTGGATCAAAGAAATTCATCCAACATAGCGAAAGAGGCAATGCGAAATAAAAGGCAGAATCTGTCAAAACAGAACAGTTCGTATTGACGAATTTTAAAATGGCACCAGACTTGCTCAAATGAAAATGCTCAAATTGAATGAAAGTTGCGTACATATCTGAGGATCATGCACGTAAATTGGCATAATTTTCTGAGCTTCCTGCAGGGCAGTGGGCTCAGATTCGTGACAGCAAAGAAATCTGGAACTGCGCAGTAATCCAAATCTAGTACTTACTTTTCTATCAACGGCTTAACTTGGCACAACAAAACTCAAAACTAAGATAAGGAGAGGTTGCTACAGTAGTAAACAACTTCCAAGACACAAAATAAAAACAAAGTACTGTAGGTAAAAACATGGGTTGTCTCCCATAAGCGCTTTTTAACGCCTTTCAGCCTAGGCGCAGAAGTGTGTATCAAGTAACATCGAGAGATGAAGCATCAACATCATAATTTGTTCTAATAATAGAACTCATAAGGTACCTTCATTCTCTTTCTAGGGAAGTGTTCCATACCTTTCTTGAGAGGAAATTGATATTTTATATTTCCTTCCTCATATCAATAATAGCACCAACAGCTCAAGAAAAGGTCTTCCCAATATAATGGGACAAGATGCATTGCATTCAATATCCAAGACAACAAAATCAACGGGAACAAGATTATTGTTAACGGTAATGCTAACATTATCAACTTTACCCAAAGGTTTCTTTGTAGAATGATCAGCAAGATTAACATCCAAATAACAATTTTTCAGCTGTGGCAAGTCAAGCATATTATAAATTTTCTTCAGCATAACAGGAAATACTTGCACCAAGATCACATAAAGCATTACAATCAAAATCTTTAACCTTCATCTTAATGATGGGCTCCCAACCATCTTCTAGCTTTTTAGGAATAGAGGCTTCGCACTCTAGTTTCTCTTCTCTAGCTTTTATGAGAGCATTTGTAATATGATGCGTGAAAGCCAAATTTATAGCACTAGCATTAGGACTTTTAGCAAGTTTTTGCAAGAACTTTATAACTTCAGAGATGTGGCAATCATCAAAATTCAAACCATTATAATCTAAAGCAATGGGATCATCATCCCCAATGTTGGAAAAATTTCAGCAGCTTTATCACAGTGCAATTTCAAGCAGCTTTAGCAGCTTGTGCATTGCGCTTTGCATTAGAAGTGGAAACATTGCTAACACCAATTCTTTTATTAGTATGAGTAGGAGGTGCAGCAACATGTGTAGCATTAGCATTACTAGTGGTGGTAATAGTCCAAACTTTAGCTATATTCTTCTCTTTAGCTAGTTTTTCATTTTCTTCTCTATCCCACCTAGCACGCAGTTCAGCCATTAATCTTATATTCTCATTAATTCTAACTTGAATGGCATTTGCTGTAGTAACAATTTTATTTTCAATATCTCTATTAGGCATAACTTTCGATTTCAAAAGATCAACATCAGAGGCAAGACTATCAACTCTAGAAACAAGAATATCAATTTTATTGAGCTTTTCCTCAATAGATTTGTTAAAGGCAGTTTGTGTACTAATAAATTCTTTAAGCATGGCTTCAAGTCCAGGGGTGAATTCCTATTATTGTTGTAATAATTTCCATAAGAATTACCATAACCGCTACCATTATTATAAGGATATGGCCTATAGTTATTACTAGAATTGTTCCGATAAGCATTGTTGTTGAAATTATTATTTTTAATGAAGTTTACATCAACATGTTCTTCTTGTGCAACCAATGAAGCTAACGGAACATTATTAGGATCAACATTAGTCCTATCATTCACAAGCATAGACATAATAGCATCAACCTTATCATTCAAGGAAGAGGATTCTTCAATAGAATTTACCTTCTTACCTTGTGGAGCTCTTTCCGTGTGCCATTCAGAGTAGTTGATCATCATATTATCAAGAAGCTTTGTTGCTTCACCAAGAGTGATGGACATAAAGGTACCTCCAAAGCAGCTGAATCCAATAAATTCCGCGAAGAAAATTTAGTCCTCGCATAGAAGGTTTGGATGATCATCCAAGTAGTCACCCATGGGTTGGGCAATTTTTAACCAGAGATTTCATTCTTTCCCAAGCTTGAGCAACATGTTCAGTATCTAATTGTTTAAAATTCATTATGCTACTCCTCAAAGATATAATTTTAGCATGGGGATAATATCTACCAATAAAAGCATCCTTGCATTTAGTCCATGAATCAATACTATTCTTAGGCAGAGATAGCAACCAATCTTTAGCTCTTCCTCTTAATGAGAAAGGGAACAATTTTAGTTTAATAATATCACCATCTACATCTTTATATTTTTGCATTTCGCATAGTTCAACAAAATTATTAAGATGGGCAGCAGATCATCGTAACTAATTCCGAAAATTGATCGTTCATGACAAGATTCAAGAAAGGTGTTTAATTTCAAAGAATTCTGCAGTAGTAGCAGGTGGAGCAATAGGTGTGCATAAGAAATCATTATTATTTGTGGTTGTGAAGTCACACAACTTAGTATTTTCAGGTTGGCCATTTTAGCAATAGTAAATAAAGCAAACTAGATAAAGTAAATGCAAGTAAACTAATTTTTTTGTGTTTTTGATATAGCAAACAAGATAGCAAATAAAGTAAAA